>NW_024540310.1:0-251513 GCF_016647625.1 Suillus subalutaceus
TGAAACTATTGGACCAAGGTTTGATACCAAGGTATGGGTTGAATAGTCTGAGGACTAAGCTAACAGACTTTGTCTTTAGGGGGATACCTAGTAGTCATGTCCATGCATGATTCCCAAATCATGCAGGACAGCGATGCTCACAACTCTTGTTGAAGCAGGATTTTAGCTGAGAAAGTCGGGAAATAGGATTGTGGATGGGTTACCTGATGATGAGCGGAGGGCTGCCGAGTTTCTTGTGCAAGCAGGGTGCTGTATGCACAAGGATCTTAATTCTGTCAAAGGCGGGAATACGGCGATGATGGATTCCTGGGAACTGAATGGTTCGAGCGCCCAATGCTGCTGGCCAATAAAGATAACACCGCCACATTACAACAACCATCGGAGACAGTAACGGAGGTGCAGCTAAGGGCGCTTGAAGTCTCTGGCCGAGGTGGCGTACAGACATGTAGTCTTGCTGGTGCAATTTTCAATAACAAGGACGACAAAAAGGGGCAACAAGACACGCACCGTTTCTATTTCGAACGAATCAAGGGCATCCTATCCACATTCCCTGATACCAGCAACACTCGTTATCAGTCGTATTGCGAAGCTGCTGCAGAGTTGCTCACTTACCTCAATGAGTACATCACATTTCTGGAGCAGGTCAGGGACAAGAAAGAGAAACAAAATTTCAGCCATATCGAGGAGAATCTGTACAATGCCCTTCATGATGGCCCCACACTCACTGAACTGGCCGTTCTCACCTTGTATGCCGCTGCAATCACGCACCCATATATGCGATCTGTTCGTGGACCTGGAACCGAGAACATCAACATCCTTGATCTTGGTCCTTTGCATGATGAGGTGATGAATCACCTCGAACTTATTATTGAGAACCCGCACCTGCTGATTTCTCCGAACGCCTCATTTAAACTCGGTGCCCTCGATGGACAGGAATGGCAAAATCCTGGTGCCATTGAAGCTGTTCACAAGTTAGCAGAGGAGGGCAAGCTGCCTCATCTTTGCGAGGCCTTCATTGCATTTTGTGGAGGTGCACTGGGGACATGGGAGAGATTTTCGATTGAATTTGAGGCGGGAGGTATAATTGATTGATCTTCGAAAGCCGAACGTGACAGTGCCTTCATGGCATCAACAAACGATGCAAATGAGGGTGCGCTAGGTTCATACCGGCTTCACGCATGTCAAAAACCACTCACATCAATGCATTTGCGCAACGCACAAGCACAATTCAAACAGAACGAGACTCAAGCATTCATCGATGCCACATTTACAGCTGTAGATCATCAGTACACCATGCGGAAAGCTCGTGAATAGCAGTCCGCGGGTCTTGAGGTCGAACAACGTGCTGATCTTGTACGACATGATCAGCAGGAAGTTGCGGCAAAGAGATGGAGGCGGACAGAACGCACTGAGAAGCGCGCTGAAAAGGGGGCTGCTGAGGACGCTCGGCTGGATGGGGTAGCCATGGTGGTGATGTCCAAGAGTGAATTTCTCATGCTCTCGAACGCTGTGCTAACTGATCAGGTCAATCTCTGTCGACGACTCGATCCTCTGGTGCCAAAGAGATATACTTTGAAAAACAAGCAAGCTCTTGTCAGTGCAATCATGGAGTCTATTGCACGTAGTACAGGCTCGATGTCTCAAACTTTGGAGTAACGGAACAGGCCGGCTGATGATATAATCTTTCTCTTGTATTCTAATTACATTTTCATTCACATTTGTGTTGTTATTCTTATCTTAATCACGTACTTTGCACTTTGTACCATCCTATGTTCACCCATATAGTGATGGGAAAATTATGTAAGCATCACGCTTTGGAAACAAGACTTGCACCTACCCAGAGGATGTATTCCTTGGGTTTTGCATGGACCGATAAATAATAAATAGCATCTATTGGAATAAAATTCACCCTATCCGAATGTAATAAATTAATCATCAGAGAAATCAATGCAAAAGGCGACGAAGACTCACACATCGCTTGAAGAGCTTGCTTCTCTCTACGGTCGGTCTGAGGGCGTAGCGGGATTCGCAAACTTGCTTATAGCACTGAAACGCGTCTTCGCCATGTCAACAATCATCTTAGCAATCTTCAGGGCGACTGAATGCTTCTTTGTCTCGGTATGACGATGACGATTCCATATAGTGCTTAAAGGCTCACCATCAATATATTCATCGGTGGTCGGTCCGTCAGTGCTAAATGTATATGTCTTTGGGACTGGAATATCAGGACAACGTCTAACAACGTGCAGATATTGAGGATATGGAAGCGACTTCGTTTAATATTTGATGAAGCAGGAGAGTATCTGGTTTCGGAAGGCGCAGAACAAGGGACTTGGATGTTGTGGAGTCGTCCCAGCCAGAGAGCTAGTACTTGATGACAAATCGACGACGAATAATTAAGCTCAAAAAGGATTGATACATACTACTACTACTAGTACTAACATGGAAGCGATCACGCTCGTATGAACCACCTGAAGGCCTGACAGATATATCAGTATATATGATAGCTAACAGCAACAGATGAGTCAAAAGCCGACGTATCACTCACCTAAAACGGTAGAGAAGCGGAATGGAGAATCCCATCCGCGCCGATAAGGATGTGTAAGTTAGTTTCTTTGTTTTCTGCAGTCCGTGTGCCCTAATTATGGTGTACACAGCTCACCCAAACTACTCGCTATAAAAGCGATGGACAGCGGCCTACATGCACTCCAGACGCTCCATTCCCATATGGTCATTGTGGATTACTTTCAGTGGTGGATGCCATTGTCGTTCCAAGCTGATCTTTACTGCTATTTTATAGGTTCGTACAGAGCAATTGGGATGCCAATGGTGACGCCTAAATAGATTTGAATGTTGCCTTACAGCTGCAAGCTCTGCTGCAGTGGTGTACGACTGGGGTGAGCGGGATAATATGTTTCGAGGACTATTGACATTTATAAAGTATTTAAGCATTAACATTCAGACAAGAGGTAAGTTGATGTCATGACCTGCGTATCTCGCTAACAACGCTTTCACAGTTCGAACTGATCTTGGTGAGCAAAATCCTATATTAGAACAAAACAAGATGATGCAACTGACTCGGGGCAGAGCCAACGTTGGTCCTTCATGACCGTTCTTTATATTTGTGTACATTATTGTTACGTAGAGCGCAGTTGGCATGTTGTGCTGACTCCAACATGCTAGGTGCGCTATATTGGGATACTATATTCTGTGTACGTCTGCGAGGCTATCTACATAACACTGCAATGTGCTAACCAGTCATTTCTCGCAACCAGCATCAACATCCTGGGTATGTGACCTCAAATGTGTTCGCTCCTTCTGACTGGCAGCATGCAGGGAATTTCCCGATATTCTTGATTACCGATGAAGTGCGTATTCTCTACTGATACCTACCATTCCCATTCAATTGCTGACCACGCTCCTATGTAGGGGTGAGTGAGATTTTTGGCTGGGATGTGACTTCAAGATAACCACTTCAACAGCTGTGAGTTCATTTGAAGTATTTATTCCACCACCAAATAATTGGGGTTTCAGGCACTATCATTTGGTACATACAGGTGTGGACCCCTGTCATCGTAAATGCCATGCTGGGCGGTGAGCTCACCCGTGGTTTCCTTACTGATATTGACCTGACTGAAATATCATTCAAGTCATCATGATTGCTCGGATATATGCCATGTATCAGGGATCCAAAAATTTGCTCATCTTTCTTGTTGTAGCCTTGCTGACTTGCACAATCGCCTCCGGATTTGTGGTGGGATTTATTGACTGGTTTTTTCAGCGTGTAAGCTTTAATCTTGATGAAAGCCTGGAGCACAAGAGACTCATGGACATTTAGCAGACGAAGTTGTCGCTTTCGGCTGCCCTACCGCATCCATGATAAATCTGAATTTTGCGAGTATGATATCCACCACTGTATGGGAGATCATCGCCCTGTTTCTTACAGTCTGGAGTGTTATGAAGCACTTCCGTGAAGTGCGACAATCGCTGATAGGACTGACCGCTGGGGACTGTTTCAGGATATTATTAGAGAGTCACACATTTTACTTTCTAGCATGAGTTTGGTGATTTGAATGTTATTATCTTGTTTTACTGAAGTTCCGCATTTGCTAGCTTTGTTACTGTGGCTTGCTTCACGCTTGCCTCACTGTCTCTAGTCACTGTACGCCAACCCGTTATTGGCATCAGCAGCTGGCCATTCTCTCATCATTTATCTGCAGGGCACATCTTCCATGGGACGTACTGTTTACTTTGGCGTTTGTCAATTGCCAAGGCATTGCAGATGTTTGTGCTGGGACCGCGTCTGGTTCTCAGCATTCGAGAACATCACACCAAGGTTGTGGCCAGGGCTGACGGGGGAACAGGCATGACAACTATTGCTTTCCATGCTGGTGGAGATGCGTCGACCGGCAGAGATGTGTAGCACAATTTAAACGATCAACCACGGTACTGTGCAGGGGAGCATGCATATTTAATTGTTTCGTTGTGATATTTAACCTCATCTCGTTATGTATTGGGTGTTCTGAAGTGATTTGGAGGATAGAATTTCTTGTACTTACTTTCTGCTACCTGCGACACGGAGTCTTTTCTAGATACGGAGTAGCCAGTTAATGTTTCAAGTGAAGCTACGAGTCCAGCTTTTCAAATATGCTATTGTCAGTCCTCGGAGACTTCTCAGAATTACTGAGAATATACAACATTGAATCGCATTGCAATGTGAAATAACCGTCTTTCTACGTTGATAACCATTTGTGCCTTCCGTACATTATTATACATCTGATTACTCGAGTGCACAACTAGCAATAACCACACGTGGGCGAGACGTACACTTACAGCTGTTTGCATAAATGATGACAGTACGTGCCTTCTTGAGAAAGAAGAAGAAATAAATAATCTAACCTAGTATTTCATCTCGCACTGCAACAATCATTGTTGATGTATCGAAAACTAAGCCGCTGTAGAGACTCGCGTTTCTGTGGGCTCATATGGGCTCATATTACAAATTCTGATGACTGGCCTTCACGGCACAACTCGCACCATCATCCACTATGACTTCCACCATCATGCGCACCACTTCCCGCGAAACGCGCCATAGGCGCGATACTTTCCCGCACAACACACAGCATTCCCGCGCGCGCGCTTTCTCGCGCTTAAGCGCACTATGTCGCACAGCATCCAGGAGCATCCATCCATCATCCAACCAGTCCCTCAGTATGTCCCTTTTCGTTATCTGACCATATTTAGCATATTACACTTCCCATTTCGTTATGCACCCTTACTTTACATCACCTTACCTCATTTACATACTTAGAGCGCTCCCTATTCAGCTCCGAGCCCTGGGAGAGCGCTTAGCTAGAACTTACATACTCTGATGTTTGTTTTACACCCCACTAACCCACCAGCTTCCTACCACTCAGTATCTATCACCAGTTAGTTCCATGCAATGCATGTGTCCATCATCGTTTTGAGGCCCTAGCATCAGTCTATAGCTAGCGGGCACTATCAGTATCCGTCTAGATCCGCACTTTTCCCCTTATCAGTCTCAGTATCCGTCGTCTACACTTGTGCACCACTTGCACTACCTTCCCGCGCTCCGCGCTCTGCGCACTTTCGCATTCCGCTTTCCCGCGCGCGCCTTCAGCGCATTTCTCGCGCTTTCACCGCCATTCACCAGGGTTGTTCAGCATCATTCCATGGATCCTTGCTTTCCTTGCTTCCCCTTTAGGGTCGAACATTCTTGCATTCTGCGAGTATAGCAGCTAGGCAGAGCTGAGACTCACTTATACTGGCTGAGCACTTTTCTTATATGTGCCTGCCAGGTTGTGATACCCACACCGCGACGTCAAACTTGCTGCCATCAATCTCTACGAGCGTTGACATCTCTCTCTCCACGATATTCTTACATGTGTTGGATTCTCAGAAAGTACTTTCTGGCGTGTCCTTAAGCTTTGGCGTGAGACAGGCGATGTCGTTAGCCCCACCTGTAGCCTCCGTGGGCGCCCTCGTATTCTCCACTGCAACGATGTCCTTTATCTCATCCGTCTCATCCGTCACCGTCCAGGGTGGTTCTTGGATGAACTGCTCGAGCTACTTGATACCAATCGTTTCATATCTGTACACTACACCACAATTCATCGTGAGCTGGAGCATATCGGTGTTTCCTTCAAAAAGCTCAAACGGATCGCAAAGGAAAGGAACGAGCAGCGGAGAATGGAGTTCATTATTTGGATGAGTCAATATCTACCTGAGGAGATTGGTTTTCTCGATGAGACTTCGAAAGATGAACGCACTCCAGGGCATTTGCATGGTCGGGCACCCAAAGGACAGCGTGCCACTAGCCGCCAGGTCTTTGTCCGTGGACAGCGTGTTTCTGCGTTGGGGCTCATGACCATTGATGGCATGGCTGCATCAATGGTTGTTGAAGGTTCATTCACAACCGTGAAATATCTTGAGTTTCTCCAGTCTACAGTGGTGTGTAATTGATTCAAACTACATCAGTAAATCACTCGGTTCTGTACAGAACTGTACAGTGTGACAGGCCGACAGCTTGGTCCCTTCTATACAGCTCACTACAGTACTACTTCACTCTGTAGATCTCTGTACAGATAACTCACAGACACCCAGAGAAGGGCTCTTGTACCAATAAAATATAATTGTGCCGCTGCTGCTAGCTGCTCGACTGTTCACACATGTACACACAAGCAAAAATCGACAAAATCAATAATAGCATTCAATCAGATGCATACTACACTAAACAACGCTCGAGATAGAATCAATGCGGGGCAATAATGTCAAGAATAGAAAGACGTCAATCAAGGATGATTTTCAAATGAGAATGTCTCGAAGCGTCATTCACATTGCCGTCGACTTTGTAGGACTCCGCCCTGTGAGAACTTCATCAGCATGCAATACTTCAAAAGCAAAAACTCCTTGCCATCCAGCTGCAGCCCAGGAACGAAGTTGCCGCGCTAATTTCGGTCCATGGTAAGGGTCACGCATGATCGATTCCAGGTTAGTGAGCATAGCAGTATACAAAGAAGAGTATTCCTTTGCGGTGAACTTCGGAAATGATTTTCCGCTGCCGTTCTTAGCAAAGCCATCTAGGACACAATTAACCTATCAAACATGTGGTCAGTGTGTTGTTAGTAGGACATGGAAGGACGAAAAAAAATACCGCGGTGCAAACCAGTGCCAAGCACTCTAGCGGTAAAGACTTCTGGAAGACCTCAGGTCTCCTGCGAGCAACACGGTAAGACCCTGTATAGAAGAAAGAGATAGAAGCCTCGCGGAGCACAGGATGAGAGGCGTTTTCGGTTTTCCCATTTTCATCTACACCGTTGCGTAAGAAAATAGTGTCTTTGAGCAACTCCGTGGCAGCTTCTTCAACCCAGGCAGCACGTTGTTGGGGTGGGACATGAGATGGAGGTATGAGGTCGTACATGGAGGGCACAATACTGGCAACGGTCTTCTTGAGGTCCGAGCGCCACGTTGATAAATCCTCATACAGCTAACATAACAGCACGTTAGATATCGGATGCGTGCCAATGAATGCACACACCAGTTTTGCCATATCATGCTTGCGATCAGGCCAAATACCTGGTAGACACGTCAGTAAAATATCTCGACAGCAAAAAAGACCTACCCTCTTCGACTTGTTGACCACCCTCGAGCCATTCGACGAGCGAAGCCATGAGTATCTCGTTGATGGAACCTGTCAAATCTTTCGCTAGTTTGGGGAATGGGTTCTCTATCGCGTGTTGGGCGTGGCACTCGCTCTTCGTAACCTCAAGGAAGTTTTTCCATCGTGGACCATACCAGCCTAGTTGAGTGGCTCTAGGCCCATCACCTGATTCCTTCACTTTTGCTGATGTAGTCTTGACGTTTGTGTCCTTTGACTTGGAAGACTTTGTCTCAGCGTGACGTAGGAGGTCAAGAACTTGTGGATCAGGAAGTCGAGGGCGTCCATTTTTCTGGTGGTGGCGCTGTAAGACATCATCTGGCTTAGGTTCAGCCGGCTGCCAAACAAACAGAAAATTAGTAGGCTTTGATAGGCAAGTGGAGGGTCAGGATAGTATTTGGTTACTTCACCGCCCTCATCCATAATTCCACCTCCCATGATATTCTCTTCATCACCGAATTCACCGCCATCATCACCAAAGTCAACTACCATCGCCTCGCCTCCGAGTTCTGGTTCATGAGAAATGTCGTGCTCGATATTCACTGGGTCCAAGGGTGGAATGAGGGAATTAAGCTTGATGATATCTTCTAGCCACGTGTTGCAGCCAGACCGGGGCTGGCTCATATGGCGAGCGACAGATGTGTGGTCCTTCAGAATTTTTCCGCACGATGGACATTGAGGCATAAGGGTAAGGGTGAGACATACGACAGTCATCATTAACCTTCTGATCGATATTTCGGCATTTTCCGATACTGACTTAAACAATACTACCATGAACATAACCAAACTGCGATCTCTATCAGCACGCGCATCAGGGATGGACGAGCAGATCTCCCGTTTACATCATCGCGAAGGACCATCGGGTGCATATGACATATACAATGTTCTTCATTCTGTCAATTCCTTGGTGATGTCGATCTTGAAATTCGCTTTTTCGATGTACCTTACATTTTAACAGTCCATACAGGATCCAACCGACTCTGAGGCCAACCTGGTGTTGGACCTTGTAAGAGCTAAGCGGCAAGTTTATCTAGCGCAAAAGACACTGGCGGACTGTATAATACGCGAGAACGAAGTGTTGGCAAACTTACTCCGATATCGAGCTGAAGAAGCAGAAAAACGACTGGAGGACGCGGATGTTGGATTAGGGTGCATGCGAATCGCATTTAAGAAGAATGGATGGAGTCATTTTCCTCATCCGACTCAAACACGCGATGGCCGCCTACAAACTGGTAAGCTAACGATACGAAACTTGATGCAGGAGGTTGATTATCCCAGTAGAAGATACTGAACGTGGTCGTCACCTCACCGTCCAGCTTGATTGATCCGAGCGCTCCCTCTTCACATTATTATGATACTCAACTTATGTATATGCTGTTGTTGCATGAATATTTCGCTATGCAGTGTTATTTGTTGTATGTCCTCTCAGGCGTGAATGAACATATGCGTCTCACTCAGATCTTAAACTATCTTCACTGCGGCTGTTTAAGTTTGATCATTCAATTTGAAGCCAAGTCATATCGTACGAAACTGAGTCGTATAGACCTAGAGAAAAGTACTATGTAACTACTACCTATATTAGTTGATAAATTCTTGAATTATACTGTAGAACTGTGAGTAACTGGAGACAATGTATACTTTGCAGCCACTGTTGGCTGTGACTTTGGCGGAACTGTGGACTCTGTGGCTCACTGTCGTGGGAACATGATTTGTGTACATTCTGTGGAGAAATTTGTGATTTACTGATGTATCCTAAATGTTGAACATTCTGACAAGACTTAGCTTCCTATGTGCTCACCCTATCCTGGTCCTCTGTCTGTTCTTGTGATGGACAATGCAAAAATCCCATCATGAGGAGGGTGTTGCTGAATTGATAGAAGCATATGGTAAACTCCTTTGTAGCATGATTGTAAGCTTATTCAATCGTTCAATTGAAACTTTCGTAGGTGTTCGAGTCGAATATCTCCCACCTTACTCCCCCGACTTCAATCCAATTGAGGAAGCGTTTTCAAAGATCAAGGCTTTCATTCGTCGTTACCAAGACTATTTTCTTGCATCAAATAGTATCATTTTTGACATGTACGAAGCTATGAGTATCATTACGGCCTCTGATGCAGCAGGTTATTTCATTCACGCAGGTTATTTCTAGTTCATGGCTTTCAAATTGTGTCCCAATACAAGTACATGACAATAACAATACAGAGCAATCTGAACTTCTATGCGAGAATCAGTCTGAATCAGTCCTTCATAGCCCATCGTGCGACAGCGTCTTTCATTGCAGTGATTTCACCGTTCTTGAAACCCATCTCCTTCAGCTCAGAAACAATGATATACCTGATGGTTCGCATCCCCGTATAGCCATTGTCAGCGAGTTTGGTGAGTATGTCCTGCGAGAGTTCAAATGCAATGCAGAAGTCTGCGAGGGACATGTCTGGACCGGGCCTTGCAGAGACAGAAAGGAGTGGGATGTCAATGGTGTGTGTGTTGGCAATATGGTCTATGGGAGCAGTGAGTAACGGAGGGTGGGTGCTGCAGCAGGTCGTAGATAGCTAAAGAAGTCGTTTGGAACATTGAAATTGATTGTCAGAGTATTCGATGCAGATGGGGCAGATTGTGTGCCGTTTCGCTGAGCGAGTTGGCGCTGGATCAATGGAGCAGTGTCGGATAGGAGATTTGATGATAGTCCATCGAATTCTTTGTGGTTGGGCGGTTTTTCGATTGTTGTAATTGGAGGTTTAGCGGCCAGTGCAGCTGCCCATACTGATATATGCCGATGAGAGAGTGTGAAATGGGCACTATTGTCAGGTAGGATGTAGCAATAGCCAGAACTGAGGCAGCCAGGTTTGTTGCACGCGTATCGATTTTGCAAGAGCTTCATCTGCGCTGAAAGCTCGATGTTGAGTGGGAGTTCACTAGGGTCCTTCTTCTATGTGAACGAGAGGGATATCCAGCAAGGTCCGAGTCAGTCATGACAAACAAGATAGCAAATGAGTAGTATATGACTTCTCGTACCTTCTTCTTCTTCTTTTTCTTCCTGGTGTTGCTATCACTCTTGCTATCGGTGCCCTGACTTGCATCGCTGTCCCCACTCGAGTCATCGCCGTGTTTTCGTTTCTTTTTGGGCTGTAAACTCAGAATCAAAGAGCATATATACATGTACCATACGAACCGTTAGTGGATCAGGTTTCTTCAAGGCCTCGATGACAATCTTTGCTGCAGGAGCCTTCATTTTCAACACACACTCGAGCATATGATCATATTCTGATTGTTTCTTCAAGGACAATGACGAGGTTTGGTGCCGGGCAACTGTGAATGTGACTTTGTAGTCGTCGTAGGCGAGTTTCTTCGGTTTCAGTGCTTCTGAGATATATTTCAGTATTTGGTGGGCCTTGATGTAGGAAGTTGATGCAAACTGATACACAAACGCCTACAACGCTCATCATAACACGTGACTTCATACTTACATAATCTAGACCTTATGCGCTCCGTGCTTTGTCTGTTGTAACACCTCAGTTGCTTGTATAGCCAACTGAGGTGAGATATATTCATTGACTACCTATTTACCTAACTAACAGTGTATATAGTATATCTTCTATAGGTACATATCAATACAGTTGCTTGTATAGCCAACTGAGTATATCTTCTATACTTGAGGGTATCAAAAGGTTCATCATTCGAAAGCTTGATGATTGCAGGTTCTCCACTTCTCTTCGCTTTCGGTTTCTTCATTTCAGTGTAGGAGAACATTACGAGAGTATACAAGATTGAGACGACGAGTGGTAAAGGTACTGACAAGGTCTTACAGTCAGCCTTCAGGTATTCAGAATCAATGGCAAATGAATATGTTACCCTTCCTTAGGCTTGAGAGGGCGACCAGGCTTGCGCTTCGTAATTTCCGGTGAGTCTACTAGTTCATCGAAGGTGGATTCCACGACAATTGTTTCATCCTCAGGATTGTGCAGGTCCCTGACAGCTGCTGTTATCAAGTCGTCGTCGGAGTCCATAGAATCAGATGAAAAAGAGTCAGGCATATGTAGTTTCAAGACAGCTGGAGCTAGTATGCGTGATAGGATATGTTATTTGCTCCTATGTATGTACGATTTATTTATTTCTTCTTCTTTCTCAAAAAGGCGCGTACTGTCATCATTTATGCAAACAGCTGTAATTAAATAGTGTAGAGGTCTCACTGGAAACAGATAGGCTAACTCATGCTATAACAACTACTCACTTGCACACTGCAGTTACCACATACTACGACAGACAAGTAAGGAGTGCCGCACCTTGTTACCAGATCATCACGAATCTGTATCTATACCCAGTTCACATGTATGCCAGCCTATAATAACTATGTCACGTCAGAAGGCCATCGCCCCACCCCTCCTCACGTCCGTATGCAATATCTCGTGTCCCCTCACAAAAAATCCCCAACCCAAGAAAGAACCAGCACACTACTTCGCCTTGAACCCTCCTCAAGTTCCCTCACCCTCTCCTCCCACCCGCACTCCTCAATCCGTGCCTCTAGCACACGTATCTATTCGAGGACGCGCTGCGTGAGGTGTTTGGCTCCTGTGTCCTCTGTTGTGAGTTCATGCTCGCCATCCCCCACGACCAGTTCACTTCCGCTAGTCAATGTCGCCAGTCCGCTCTCATCACACCCCTCCGTCCTATCCTCTGGAGCCCGAGACATAGCAATCCTGGCTATAAGGTCCAACTACCCGTTCCATCACCCGTAAGAGTCAATAATACTTTGTCAGAGACGGTGGAGTGGGGCACCACCTAGCAGGGGGTGATCGAAGTAGAGAGCCAGTTGAGACCATCGCTGCACACAAAAACACAAGGCACTCACCGCCCCGTCAACCCAGCAACCTCCTGCAGATCTTTATACGCGTACATGAGTCACCCACCTGTGTCTGCGAGGGATATAGCGGTTGGAGATGTAGGCTCTGGGAATTTGTCAGCTGTTCGCTGGTTGAGGAATATAAGAAAGAGGGACTAGGATCGGATCCATAACACCAAAATACTCACTTTCCGTGCTGGCAGAAACAATATCATCCATGTCGCTCTTCTGCTTTCGTCCCCGCTTTTCCAACCTCGCCCACATCTGACATCTTTAGATGAAACCCAAGTCACGAACTACGCGGACGCCGCGGTCATCTTAGCTGCCTTCCTTACTGACTAGTGGGACCACCTTGCGCAGGAGGGCCATCCGCCTTTCGTTTCCCTTTATGGTCACGGGGTGCGTCGAAGTTTCAATGCTCTCAGGCAACACAGCTTTTGGTATCTCTGTCAATGGTAGCACACGCAGGAACTTCAAAGTAGATGTGTGAATGGGACGTTCGTTCTCTGGCCCAAAAGTCCAGCTATGTGTGCATCAACGAGATACTCAATACAATCATTGATCGAACTCACAGTCGCAACAGGACTTCCACCTGCCACCGGAGTGCTGTTGTCCAGTCGCTTGGAGTACTCTGACGGATGGAAGAGGCTCCCATGTACATCTCGCACGTTCGGCACCACCACAGGTACATCGTCCACGCCGTGGAGATTGATCACTGTTTTAAGACGTCCTTGCAGATCAAGAATGCCATTGACAGTCCAGCTGTGAACCTCTGCTTCATTCGGTCCCGTGATCCGACGCAGCACTTGCCCTTTCCATCTGTGGAGGCGATAACTGAAGCCGTCTCCTTACCCGAGAAGCGCTGCTTGAGAACATTTGTATCTATATCCATTGACTTCCCTCCGTCGAGAATACCCACCCCTGGTAAACGTGACATCCGTGTGTGGCATGCAGATGTCAGAATGTGCTGACACCCTGAATGCAGAACTCACTTTCGAAATCCTCCAAGGAGAACTCCGGGACAAACGAGAGATGATAAATGTTTTCTACCGATTGTGCGAAGTCACACGGATTGATCACGAGAAGAAAGACGTTGACTGCTTCAACTGTATCGAGAAAGCGGGAAATCTAAGTGAAACATAAACGGCAAGGCATCACTTCTCCAGAGAAGCTTGTCATACCTCATCGACACGAGCACCGAGTTGGCTCTCGTAATTCATAGCAGCTCCCGCTTCCTCATGCGCAAGTCCTCCCACTGTGGATCTTGATGGCCCATGCCTGCCCTGCTATTAGCGGCGATGCATTCAGAGATGAATGTCACGTACATGAAGCTTGGGACAGCCACTCGTCTGCTCCTGGCTAGTGCTCGTCGTCCAATATCTTGCCAACTCCAGGAAGTGCCAACGTGAGGTGGCACACCTGAAAGTTGTGGAGCGGGCGAATAAGGGAAGATAGACATACAAGCCGATCGTGCCGACTACACGGTGGCGGTTGTCGTAGGCCTGTGTCCATAAGACATTAACCCTGAGAAGTTAACAATCTCCACATCTTTTTGCCGTCCAGGGATTTATCGTCTGTGAGATTGTTGGCAGGCAGAAAGACAATAAGTCTAGTTAGTCTAATTTAAAGTGTGACATCATGGCGCAGACAATTGCAACATTGCAACAGTCTCGAAAAGAATTGGCTGATTAGGCACAAGTTGTATGAGCCAGGAACTAGGAGATTCGTATGTGGCTTGGCAATATGGGATGACACGCGGATGCCCGAAGAAAACGAGAGAGGTTTTAAGAGATGGGAACACGTTTGAGTTCGACAAGAGGCTAGCCCTCCACGGGGATGTTGGTGAAGGAGTCAACCGCTTAAGCGCTAAACTGATCCGAAGAAGATGGAAACTCCACGGCCTGTCTGCGACAGTCTGTCTGGACTCTGCATTGAGATCTGCTATCAAACGGAGTTTCAATGAACCATGCGACACTGCCACTGCAGCGAGTAGCTGAAGCGGCGCTGACGCCAATATTAATGTTGGGAAATCTTCAAAAATTTGGCGGATCCAAAAATGTACTTTGCTTGAGGGCTTCTCCCACTACTGTCCCCTTTCTACCTGATTTCACTCTGTAATTGTTGATGCGAACAATCAAACTAGATTATCACTTATAAACCCGATGGACGGCGGTATATCTGCACGTCCTCTGAATCAAATACGCCCTGTCCTGGAATATGTCGATGGTCCCAGATGTTTCCGCTGTTCCACTCATCAGTTCTTCTTCTATTATCAAGTATTTTGTAGGTTCGTAGAGAGCAATTGGGATGCCAATGGTGACATCTCAATATCTTTGACTATCGCTTCGCAGCTGCAAGCTCTACAGTGGTGGTATACGATTGGGGTGAGTGAGATAATACGTTCCGAGAGATCATTGATATGTATACAGTATTTAAGCATTAACATTCGGACAAGAGGTAAGTTGATGTCATGACCTTCGCACCTCACTAAGAATGCTTTAACAGTTCGAACTAATCTTAGTGAGCAAAGTCCATATCAGAACCAAGTAGGATGACGCAGTTGACTCGAGGCAGAGGAAACGTTGGTCCTTCATGAGTGTTCTTTATATTTGTGTACGTTATTGTTACTATGAGCGCAGTTGGCATGTTGTGCTGATTTCAACATATGCTAGGTGCGCTACATTGGAATACTATTTGCTGCGTACGTTTACAAGGTTATCTACATAACACTGCAATGTGCTAATAAGTCATATCTCGCAACCAGCATCAACATCCTGTGTATGTGTCTTCAAATGTGTTCGCTCCTTCTGACTGGCGGCATGTAGCGATTCTCCCTTTCTCGCTTACCGATGTAGTACGTATTCTGCACCGATGCCTGTCATTCCCACTCAACTACTAACTGCGCTCCTATATAGGAGTGAGTGATATTCTCTGCTAGCTTATGTCCTCAAGAGAATGACTTCAACAGCTGCAAGTCCATTTTAAGTTTTATTCCACCATCAACTAACTGGGTTTTCAGGCATTATTATTTGGTATGTAGGGACATGGACTCCCGTCATCGTAAATGCTTTGTTGGGCGGTGAGCTCACCCGTGGCTTCCTTACTGATATTGACTTGACTGAAATATCATTCAAAGTCACCATGATTGCTCGGATAAATGCCATGTATCTGGGATCTCGAAAGTTGCTCATCTTCTTGCTGTAACCTTGCTGGCTTGTACGATCACCTCCGGAGTTATGGTGGTAATTGGAAACCTGACTGTTTCGTCGCGTAAGTTTTAATCATTGACGAAAGCCTGGAGCACAAGAGACTCACGGACATTTGTTAGAGGAAGCCGACTTTTCCGACTATTATATTTGCATTGACTCCATGGACATGGACATGACAAATCTGACTTATGAGAGTGTGATATCTACTGCTGTATGGGAGATCCTCGCCTTGTTTCTCACGGTCTGGATTGTTATAAAGCACTTCCGACAATCGCCAACGGGATCGGCCATTGGGCGTTTCAAGATGTTAATACAGAGTCATGTGTTTTACTTTCTAGCGTGAGTTCGATTATTTGGATGTTATTATCTTGTTTCACTGAAGTTCCGCATGTGCTAGCTTTGCTGCTATGGCTTCCTTAAGAATTGGCTCAGTGTCTCTAAATATTATGGTGTGCTGACCTGTGACTGGCATCTGCAGCTGATCACACTCTCACCATTTCTCTGCAGAACTCATTATCCATGGGAAGTGACATTTTCTCTGGCATTTGGTCAATCGCCGAGGTATTGCAGCTGTTTGTGCTGGGACCGCATTTGATCCTCAGCATTCGAACATATCACGCCAAGCTCGTGGCTAGGTCCGACGGGGGAATAGCCATGACGTCTATCGGTGCTTACCAGACTGGTTGACCGGTGGAGATGCGTCGACTTGGAGATGTATAGCACAAAAACCGATCTAAATGATCAACCTCGGTACTGTGCGTGGAGCATGGATATTTGTTTGTTTCGTTGTAACATTTAGCCTCATCTCGCTATGTATCTGGTGTTCCGAAGTGATTGGGTGGACAAAACTTCTTGTACTTACTTTCTGCTACCTAGGATACGGAGTCCCCTCTAGATACAGAGTGGCCATTCGACAATCGATGCTTGAAGCTTCATGAACCCAGCTTTTCAGAGATTCTACTATCTGGAGACTTCTCAGCGCATTGAAACATGAAAATATTCTACGTTGATAAACTTTGTGCCTTCCGTGTATCATGAACCTGTTTGCTTGAGTGCACAATTTGAATTAGCAATATTAAGAGCGGTGCATCCGCGACTATGCCTGCGCGCAGCAAGCAAGGCAAGGAGTGGTGAAGACTACGACAAAGCCCAGAAGACACTAATAGCATATTGGAAAAGCTGTGCTCGTGGAGTTCCAAGCATCGATTGGTCATTCCGTATCTAGAGGGGACTCCATGTCCCAGGTAGCAGTTAGTAAGTACAAGAAGTTCTATCCTCCAAATCACTTCGGAACACCAAATACATAGCGCGACGAGGCGAAATAAATATCACAACGAAATAAATAAATATGCATGCTCCCCGCACAGTACTGTGGGAGATCATTTAAATCGTTTGATGTGCTACACATCTCAGGTAGTCGACGCATCTACACTGGTCAACGTATCTCCGCCAATCCGGAAAGCAATGGATGTCATGCCTGTTCCCCCGCCAGTCCTGTCCACGACCTTAGCGTAATGTTCTCGAACGCTGAGGATCAGACGCGGTCCCAGCACGAACATCTGCAACATCTGGGCAATTGAATAAATATCACTTCCCATGGAGTTCTACAGAGAAATGATGAGAGAGTGGTCAGCTGCATATTCCAGTCGCAGGTCGGCGTACCATATTATTTGGAGACAGTGAACGAAGTCTCAAGCAAGCCATTGTAGCAAAGCTAGCACATGTGGAACTTCAGTGAAACAAGATAATAACATCCAAATCACCGAACTCACGCTAGAAAGTAAAACACGTGACTTTGTATTAACACTGTGAAACAGTCCCCAATGGTCGTTCCTGCCGGCGATTGTCGCAGTTCACGGAAGTGCTTTATAACAATCCGGACTGTAAGAAGGAAGGCGAGGATCTCCCATGCAGCGATGCATATAGCACTCTGGTAAGTCAGATTTTCCATGTACATGTACATGCCGTCAGTGCAGAAATTGTAGCCGAAAAGGTCATTTTCCTCTGGTGAATGCTCGTGAGTCTCTTGTGCCACAGGCTTTCATCAATAATTAAAACTTACGCGCTGAAAAACCCAGGTTTTCAACGATCACCATAACTCCGGAGGTGATCGTGCCAGCCAGTAAGGCTACAGCAAGAAAGATGAGCATCTTTTTCGATCCGTGATACATGGCATATATCCGAGCAATCATGATGACTTGAATGATATTTCAGTTAAGTCGATATCAGTAAGGCACTGCGGATGAGCTCACCGCCCAGCATGGCATTGACGATGACAGGGATCCCCATCTGTATGTACCCAGTGATAGTGCCTGAAACCTCAGTTACTTGATGATGGAATAAATATTTCAAATGAACTCACAACTGTGAAGTGGTTATTCTGAAGACACACGCCAGCAGAGAATATCACTTACCCCTGCATAGGAACGTTGTCAGCAGTTGAATGGGAGTGGCAAGCATTGGTACAGAATACCCACTGCATCGGTATTCAAATTAGGGAGATTTCCTGTATGCTGCTAGTCAGAAGAAGCGAACACATCTGAGGACGCATACCCAGGATGTTGATGCTGGTTGCGAAAGATGACTTATTAGCACATTGCAGTGCTATGTAGATAGCCTTGCAGACGTACACACAACTTAGTATTCCGATGTAGCGCACCTAGTATGTGTTGAAGTCAGCACAACATGCAAACTTCGCTCGACGTAGCAAAACGTACACAAAGATAAAGAACGGTCATGAAGGACCAACGTTGGCTCTGCCCCGAGTCAGTTGCATCATCTTGTTTTGTTCTGATATAGGACTTTGCTCACCAAGATCAATTCGAACTGTGAAAGCATTCTTAGCGAGATCCGCAGGTCATGACATCAACATACCTCTTGTCCGAACGTTGATACTTGAGTACTGTCTAAATATCAATTGTCCCTCGGAATATATTATACCGCCTACCCCAGTCGTATACCACCACAGTACAGCTTGCAACTGTCAGGCGGTATTCAAATATATTGAGACGTCACCATCGGCATCCCAATTGCTCTATACGAACCTATAACGTAGCTGGAAGAAATGAGCGCCAAGAAAGAGAGTTCTTCTGAGGATGTGATCATATCAGGATGGGGCTTCTGAAGTGCGTGCAGAATCTGCAGATATACTGCCGTTGGAGCAGGACAATGTGTCTCGACGATGAACTCGGTGTGATGTGATGATGTGTATGTGCTGACATGCGCTCTCTATCGTCTTGCCAGCTGACTATATAAGTTGCGTAGTCCGAACAGACTCTAAAAAATACTTCTTTGGGTCTACCCGAGGTTTTCGGCGGTCCAATGGTGGTGTACGGGTACTGAGCTCGGCGGTTTCAGATCCGAAAATGTAATTTGCTTTGAGTGTTTGAGTACCCGACCTAGAGCGCTCGGTTGCCAGACTTGCCTCGAATAAAAAGTCCTAACATCAATAAACACCGAACTTGCGCCGAACCATTCCGTACAGTAGTACTTCATAAAGGACCTCGAAGACTACAATAAACAAAAACCTTTCTCGGCTCCCACATTCAAGTGCTACATCCTGCAGCTATGGTGCGGGGCACTGCCATTGACGCGACCACCTGTGTCCTACCCACCTCCCGCTACTCACCAACACACTCACCCAAGACCCTTCCCCACCTTTCCATTATCCTGCTGTTGCCCTCCATTGCCCCACACATCTACAACACCTTCCTCAGGCGCAGCAATCCGGCTAAACGTCCAACTCCCCGTTCCATCGCTCATAAGAGTTAACATATGGGTGTGATACTTTGTTAGAGACAGTTCGCGCGCATTAACATCATCAGGATTCAGCATCGACACGAAAAACCAGAGAAACGCACCGTAAGGAGATAATGATCGATGATATCTCTAGTACCTTTGCGTGCTCGTATACCTTGCCTTCGACGTCGGAGCTCACGGCAGATGTGCATTCTGTTGCGTTTCAGAATAAATTGGGAAGTGATGTATGGGAAGAGATCAGAAACTAACCGTCTAATATCGCAACTTTGGGACGATGGTAAAAAAGACGGGCCATCGCGAGCTGTTTTAAACAAGTTTAAGAAACGAAGAGAAAGAAACAAAGCACCCCAATTCACCATCTGCTTCTCCCCCACTCAACACATCCCCCCACTCCTTAACCGCATCCCTCCCTCCTTCCATATCCATCAAACACTCGAGATGAGCAGCATCCAGCAAGCTTTCGAGCTCTAGCAGCGCTGCGAAGAACGCGATGAACTCGTATACGGAGTGTGAGTATATGACTTGGGAGGGACCCGGTGGGGCAGTAGGGACACTGGGCGATGACGAATGAGTGGGCGACCGTTTGAGTCGTCTATGGGACGCGTGAGCGCACTGTCGATTGAAAGCATGTGTGCACCATCAGTGTACATCGAGCCCTCGAGCATCGAACGACTCGCAAGTGCTCAAAGCCCTGCCAAAACACGCGCAACAGCCATCTTCCCAACCCGGTTATATCTCGTGATCATGAGGTGCGTGCCTAGTCGGAGCGTGAGCGTGAGTGCGTGGACGATGGTGGTGGTGTTTGGCCTTGAGAGGATTTCTGAGGGGGTGGATTCCGAGGATGGGGATTGGGGTCTGTGTGAGCTTTGAGTTTGGAGGTGGTAGCGTTTCATATGAGCAGAACGGTGATGGAATGATGGAGGTGTGCGAAGGTGGGAAGCAAACTATACCTTGTATATCGAATCCACATGTTTGGTCAATCGCAAGTATGTTGTGAGGTCCCATTCACGTGCGCCTCCGTCGTATAACCTGTCTTGGCGTCAGATAAGTGACAAGTGTGGAAGACAGAACAAAGAGCACTCACGCGGCTTCTTCGCTGTCTCTCCCGACGCATCCGACACCAAGTCATATTTGCCTTCCAGACGAGCTTCCACAGCTGCGAGACGACCAAAAGCAAGTGCTACAGCGCGGAGGATCTGGGTGGATGTTAGCATCGTTCCTAGGATATTGTAGTCAACATACCTTGGCAAAATTGATGGAAGGCAGTACGGTGCCTCTGAAGCCGAGAGACCTTGTGAGTTGCGAGGTGAAGAGAAGGAGATTGAGGGAAGGTTTCATGAGATTGCCGCTAGAAAGAGTTAGTTTGGATTCACGGGCGAGAGGAACATACTAGATACTAGCGACGCTTCAAGGAACGCAAAAACTCTGCCAGTTCCGCAAGAGGCGTCAAGGGAATTATGAGGGTGTACTAATGCCGAGACGCGCTACGATTGAACTTGGTCATGTATTTAAGTGTTGATGTTAGGGCGAAGATGGGACTGCGGACGTCTGATCATTGAGTGAGTGTACACACGCAGTGTCACGCCACTTCAAACATCAGGGCTTTGGACTTGAAGCGAAGGTTACACATCGGAGGTTTGGACATTTTACGTCTTGCAAAATTTCAATCAAAGCATATCTAGACCTGCCTAGAGCATTCTAGACCTAGCCTGGAACGCTCTAGATTGCATTTTGAATGTCACTAGTGGCAAAATGTAGTAAAATGTCGAAACCCCCACTGTGTTAACCGAACCGGCCGAGTCACCCATTTTTTGGTTAACATGTGACTTGCCGTGACCGTCTCGTTTCTTCCAGTTTCTTCATCTATCAATCATTGTAGGTCGAGAACCTTTTCACAGAAAAGGTTTTGTTGTCGTATTAATGTTTTATAGCAATTGGTGAGCACTGGGGTTATGTAGTTGGCATGATGCATGGCGATAAGTACTATGTTCGTTGGTAAGCTATGCTATCCTGACACGAACAACAGAGTATTGTCGTCGGGACATTGCAGTTCGATCCGATTTTGACGGGTAACAAGTAAGTAATTGATGTATGCGCACTGGGCAGCTCTCAAATCTTAAATCTCTCCATACACAGTCCGCACACCAATTGGCCAGCTGCTAATGCTACCTCAAAAAACGAATCCCCCAACCCAAGTAGACTCCCACCCAGTGACTAGGTGGGAGTCCATTCGGGTTTGGGGATTCGTAGTAGCGGGAGAGGTTCCGTCAAATTTTCAAATGTTCATTCAACCCCTTGTGACCCGCTGACTCACCTCGACACAGGACTAGTATTGTTTCAAAGTAAGCAAGTGCTCTGTTTGGAATCAGGGACTCGCTGCAATAATATATATTTGAAGTAGCTTATCTATGGCGATGATTTGGCTATGAGCTTTGTTGGTAAGCTAGGTCGACGGAACTAGATCCGCTCATCTGCTACGCATACTATGTATCCTGGACTAGAACTTTTGAAGGTGCTTTCTTGACGCCTCACAAGCAGTTGTGCTAGAAATAAACCTGCCAGTACGCCACTCCATTATGATTGAATGATGTATGGCACAATATTAATAATTCCCGATAGTCACTAGGCTCGTAACCAGCGCTGCTGTATACTGAAGTAGATGGCGCGTCTACCTCTCAAAGACGTAGTCCAGACTTGTCATGAGAGATGGTCATGCCGAAGTCGACATTGACTCAGGCGTTCCTACCGATCTGTCGCTTGATCGTGTGATGTTGCAAATGCCGCTCTTACCCGTGCACATCCTCATCATGATCATCAGTTCATTGTCAATAATATACAGCACTGACATAATGAAGTCCTGCGGCTAGTCCGTGTTAGAATTGGTAGAACTCGGGAACCGTTCTGGAAAAATGGTTGTGCCTGGCCCATGACAGAACTCTAGAGTATCCGGCACCCGCGGAGAATCTGCCAGACATGTAATTAATAGCACAGTTTGAACTCAATAGAACATGTCTGCATCACTGATCAATATTTAACAATGTCAATTTCGACTCATCTGTCGAGATTGCACAGGATCTTGAAGCATCCTTCGCGTGGGCACCTCCACTCTCGACCAAGCCTTGTGACGCAGATGACCTTCTTGCTGGTCCAGAGAGTATCTCGCCTGACGACGATTGCTCCTGAATTTGAGGCTCTCAAAGAGTCGAAGAGGACCGAAAAAGATGAGAACTTTGACGTAGTTGAAGTACTCGAGGGAAATGCTTTGATTTTGGTGAGTTGAATCGGGTCGAACAAGGAGTAATTCCGCAGGCTATTCAAATAGATGAAGTTAACTGACTCGGAGGTGGTGAATTACAACGGTGAGGATGACGGATGGATGGCCCTGGGACGAGGCAACCGTTTGATATCCGAATCGTCGTTAGGCACGCCGTACGTCATAACTAGTACACATAGTCTAGTAGCATCGGTTATAACCGGTAGAACTGACCCCAAGTAGTTCTACCCCAGTACTTTCACTACATGGTCACAGGCACCCAAACTAATCACTATAAAACCTATGGACGGCGGTATACTATCTGCACGCACTCCAATACGCCCCATCCCGATATGACCATGGTCTCAGATGATCCCGTTTGGTGGCCGTTCATCAGTTCTTCTTCTCTTGTCAACTATTTTGTAGGTTTGTATAGAGAAATTTGGATGCCAATGGTGACATCTCAATATCCTTGACTATTGTCTCACAGCTGCAAGCTCTACTGTGGTGGTATACGACTGGGGTGAGCGAGATAATATATTCCGGAGGATCATTGATATGTATACAGCATTCAAGTATTGACATTCGGACAAGAGGTCAGTTGATGTCATGACCTACGATCCTGCGCATCTCACTAAGAATGCTTTAACAGTTCGAACTAATCTTAGTGAGCAATGTATTGGAACCAAATAGGATGATGCAATTGACTTGGGGCAGAGGCAACGTTGGTCCTTCATGACCGTTCTTTATATTTGTGTGCGTTATCGCTACGAGCGCAGTTGGCATGTTGTACTGACTTCAACATATGCTAGGTGCGCTACATCGGAATACTATTTTCTGCGTACGTTTGCAATGCTACCTACATAACACTGCAATATGCTAATAAGTCATATCTCACAACCAGCATCAACATCCTATGTATGTATCTTCAACTTAATGCGTTCGCTTCTTCTTCTGACTGGCGGCATGCAGCGATTCTCCCTTTCTCGATTACCGATGTAGTGCGTATTCTGTCCCGATGCCTGCCATTCCCATTCAACTACTAACTACGCTCTTATATAGGAGTGAGTGGTATTCTCTGCTGGCTTGTGTCCGCAATAAAATGACTTCAACAGCTGTAAGATTATTTGAAGTATTTATTCCCCCACCGAGTAACTGGGATTTTAGGCATTATTATTTGGTACGTAGGGACATGGGCCCCTGTCATCGTAAATGCCATGCTGGGCGGTGAGCTCATCCGCAGCTTCCTTACTGATATTGACTTGACTGAAATATCATTCAAAGTCACAATGATTGCTCGGATAAATGCCATGTATCGGGGATCCAAAAAGATGCTCATCTTTCTTGTTGTAACCTTGCTGGCTTGCACGATCGCCTCCGGAGTTATGGTGATAATTGAAAACCTGGGTGTTTCAGCGGGTAAGGTTTGATTATGGGCGAACGCCTAGGGCACAAGAGACTCATGGGCATTCACCAGAGGAGGCCATCCTTTCCGGCTACTATATCTGCATTGACTACATGGACACGTACAAGACAAATCTGAATTACGAGAGCATGATATCCACCGCTGTGTGGGAGATCCTCGCCTTGTTTCTTACAGTCTGGATTGTTATAAAACACTTCTGTGAACTGCGACAATCGCCGGCAGGATCGACCATTGGGAACTGCTTAACGATGTTAATGCAGAGTCACGCGTTTTACTTTCTAGCGTGAGTTCGGTAATTTGGATGTTATTATCTTGTTTCGCTGAAGTTCTGCATGTGCTAGCTTTGCTATTGTGGCTTCCTTGAAACTTGGCTCACTGTCTCCAAACATTAGGGTGCGCCGACCTGTGACTAATATCTGACCACTCTCATCATTTCACATGTCTCTGCAGGACTCGTCATCCATAGGAAGTGATATTTACTCTGGCATTTGGGCAATCGCGGAGGTATTGCAGATGTTTGTCCTGGGACCGCGTCTGATCCTTAGCATTCGAGAATATCACGCTAAGCTGGTGGCAAGGGCTGACTGGGAAATAGACTTGACGTCCATCAGTTCTTTCCAGGTTGGTGGAGATGCGTTGACCGGTGATGTATAGCACATAACACGATCAAAATGATCAACCTCGGTACTGTGTGGGGAGAATGCACATTCATTTGTTTCGTTGAAATTTAGCCTCGTCGCGCTATGTATTCACTGTTCGGTGTTCCGAAGGATAAGGCGTGCTCAATTCTTACGATTTCAAGTTCAAGGTGTGTCAAGTCGCAACCAAACAATAAATGTGATGGTATTACATAGCTAGTATGAGCATTCAACTGTGCTACAGTACTGTATGTAGTTCTATATATAATATGAGGATGCTCTATTGTGCTATGTAGCCTACACAGAGCTATATAGTTTCGCAGAGTGCAAATGGCGGCCAACCTTTTTCCTGATGCTATGCCTGAGCATAGTAAGCAAGGGAAGAAGTGGTGAAGACCATGACAAAGGCCGGAAGACACTAATAGCATATTTGAAAGGCTGGGTTCGTGGAGCTCCAAGCATCGATTGGCCACTTCGTATCTATAGAGGACTCCATGTCCCAGGTAGCAGAAAGTAAGTACAAGAAGCTCTATCCTCC
Organism: Suillus subalutaceus; assembly: GCF_016647625.1. Lineage (NCBI taxonomy): Eukaryota > Fungi > Basidiomycota > Agaricomycetes > Boletales > Suillaceae > Suillus > Suillus subalutaceus. The sequence goes on from NW_024540310.1 coordinate 25,339, forward strand.
GAATCACTTCGGAACACCAAATGCATAGCGCGACGAGGCGAAATAAATATCACAACGAAACAAATAAATATGCATGCTCCCCAAACAGTACTGTGGGAGATCATTTGGATCGTTTGATGTGCTACATATCTCAGGTAGTTGACGCATCTACACCGGTCAACGTATCTCTACCAATCTGGAAAGCAATGGACGTCATGTCTGTTCCCCCGTCAGTCCTGGCCACGACCTTAGCGTAATGTTCTCGAACGCTGAGGATCAGATGCGGTCCCAGCACAAACATCTGCAACATCTGGGCAATTGAATAAATATCACTTGCCGCAGTGGAGTTCTACAGAGAAATGATGAGAGTGGTCAGCTGCATATTCCAGTCACAGGTCGGCGCACCATGATATTGGGAGACAACGAACTAAGTCTCAAGCAAGCCATAGTAGCAAAGCTAGCACATGTGGAACTTCAGTGAAACAAGATAACAACATCCAAATCACCGAACTCACGCTAGAAAGTAAAACACGTGACTTTGTATTAGGACTGCGAAACAGTCCTCCATGGTCGTTCCTGCCGGGGATTGTCGCAGTTCACGGAAGTGTTTTATAACAATCCAGACTGTAAGAAACAAGGCCAGGATCTCCCATGCAGCGATGCAAATCGCACTCTGGTAAGTCAGATTTGTCATGTACATGTACCTGCCGTCAATGCAGAAATAGTAGCCGAAAAGGTCATTTTCCTCTGGTGAATGCTCGTGAGTCTCTTGTGCCACAGGCTTTCATCAATAATTAAAACTTACGCGCTGAAAAACCCAGGTTTTCAATGATCACCATAACGCCGGAGGTGATCGTGCAAGCCAGTAAGGCTACAACAAGAAAGATGAGCAACTTTTGCGATCCCAGATACATGGCATATATCCGAGCAATCATGATGACTTGAATAATATTTCAGTCAAGTCAATATAAGTAAGGCACCACGGGCGAGCTCACCGCCCAGCATGGCATTGACGATGACAGGAATCCCTATCAATATGTACCCGGTGATAGTACCTGAAACCCCAGTTACTTGATGGTGGGATGAATACTTCAAATGAACTCACAACTGTGAAGTCGTTATTTTGAAGACATAGGCCAGGAATATCACTACTCACCCCTACATAGGAGCATTGTAAGAAGTTGAATGGGAATGACAGGCATTGGTGCAGAATACCCACTGCATCAGTAATCGAAACAGGGATATTTCCTGCATGCTGCCTGTCAGAAGAAGCGAACGCATCTGGGGACACATACCCAGGATGTTGACGCTGGTTGCGAGAGATGACTTATCAGCGCATTGCAGTGTTATGCAGATAGCCTTGCAGACGTACACACAACTTAGTATTGCGATGTAGCGCACCTAGCATATGTTGAAGTCAGCACAGCATGCCAATTGCGCTCTACGCAGCAATAACATACGCAAATATAAAGAACGGTCATGAAGGACCAATGTTGGCTCTGCCCCGAGTCAATTGCACCATCCTGTTTTGTTCTGATGTAGGATTTTGCTCACCAAGATCAGTTCGAACTGTGAAAGCATTCTTAGTGAGATACGCAGGTCGTGACGTCAACTCACCTCTTGTCCGAATGTTAATACTTGAGTACTCGGTATAAATATCAATGGTCCCTCGGAACATATTATCCCGCCTACCCCAGTCGTATACCACCATAGTAGAGCTTGCAGCTGTCAGGCGACATTCAAATATATTGAGACGTCACCATTGGTATCCCAATTGCTCTATACGAACCTATAACGTAGCTGGAAGAAATAAGCACCAACAAAGCGAGTTCTTCTGAGACTGTGATCATATCAGGATGGGACTTATGGAGTGCGTGCAGAATCTGCAGATATAGTGCCGTTGGACAATGTGTCTCGACGATGAACTCGGTATGATGTGATGATGTGTATGTGCTGACATGCGCTCTCTATGTCTTGGCTGACTATAAGTTGCGTAGTCCGAACAGACTCTAAGTTAGTAAAATATTTCTTTGGGTCTACCCGAGGTTTTGGGTGGTTGGTGGTGTACGGTGATTTGACCATGTCGACTAGATTAGATCTGCTCATCTGCTGCGCATACTAGCCTTGACTTTTGAAGGTGCTTCCTTGACGTCTCACTGCAAGCAGTCGTGCTATTCCCGATAGTCACTAGGCTCGTAACCAGCACTGCCATACTAAAGTTGACGGCGCGTCAACCTCTCAAAGATGTACTCCAGAGGACTCCAGATTGGTTACAAGTCTAGGTAGTCACGCTAAAGTCGACATTGACTCCTCAGGCGTTCCTACCAATCTGTCACTTGATCGTGTGATGTTGCAAATGCCCCTCTTACCTGTGCAATCATCATGACCATCCGTTCATTATCAATAATACAGCATTGACATACTGAAGTCTTGCGCCTGGTCCGTGTTAGACTTAGTGTTGTTGGCGGAACTCGGGAGTTTTGCCAACCGGTCTGGAAAAATGGTTGGTTGTGCCTACCCAGTGCCCACGGCAGAACTCACGCAAAGGGAGGATGGCAGAACCTGGCAGAACTTCAGGGTATCCGAGAGTCGCGAAGGATCCACCGGAGATTTGATCAAGTTAGATCTGATAGCACAGTCTGAACGTCAATAGAATATGAAAACCGATGTTCCTAATGTAGGATGGTGCATGATAGAGGAATCAGGATGTCCCCTTGCACGAGTCACTGATCAATGATCATTTCGATTTCGACATTTGTCAAGACTGCACAGGATCTTGAAGCATCCTTCGCGCAGGCACCTCCACTCTTGACAGAGCCTCGTGATGCAGATGACTTTCTTGCTGGTCCAAAGAGTATCTCGCCCGACGACAGTTGCTCCTGAATTTGCAGCTCTCACAAAGTTAAAGAGGACCGAAGATGAGAGGATCAGGTCGAACAAGGAATAATTCCAGGCTATTCAGAATTCTAGATGAAGATAACCAAGGTGGTGAATTACAATGGTGAGGATGACGTGGGATGGGACGAGGTAACCGTTTGATGTCCGAGTCGTCGTTATAGTCTAGTACGTGGAGTTTTGCCGGTGATGACCGGCGGAACTGACCCCAAGTAGGTGGCACTAGTTCTGCTCCCTACGCCACTTTCATTACGTAGTCACAGACACTCAAACCAATCACCATAAAAATTATGGACGGCGTCATATCTGTACGCGCTCAAATACGCCCCATCCCGATACGACCTAGTCTCAGATGATCCCACTTTGTGGGCGTTCATCAGTTCTTCTTCTCTTATCAACCATTTTGTGGGTTCGTATAGAGAAATTTGGATGCCAATGGTGACATCTCAATATACTTGACTATCGTTTCGCAGCTGCAAGCTCTACTGTAGTGGTATACGACTGGGATGAGCGAGATAATACGTTCCAAGGGATCATTGATATGCACATGGCAGTATTCAAGTATCAACGTTCGGACAAGAGGTAACTTGATGTCATGACCTGCACATCTCACTAACTATGTAATAATGCTTTCACAGTTCGAACTGATCTTGGTGAGCAAAGTCCTACATTAGAACTAAACAGGATGATGCAATTGACTCGGGGTAGAGGCAACGTCAGTCCTTCATGACTGTTCTTTATATTTGCGTACGTTATTGCTACGAGCGCAGTTGGAATGTTGCGCTGACTTCAACATATGCTAGGTGCGCTACATTGGAATACTATTTGCTGCGTACGTTTACAAGGCTATCTACATAACACTGCAATGTGCTAATAAGTCATATCTCACAACCAGCATCAACATCCTGTGTATGTGTCTTCAAATGCGTTCGCTTCGTCTGACTGGCGGCATGCAGCGATTCTCCCTTTCTCGATTACCGATGTAGGTGCGTATTCTGCACCGATGCCTGCCATTCCCATTCCCGTTCAAGTACTAACTGCGCTCTGATATAGGAGTGAGTGATATTATCTACTTGCTTGTATCCTCCAGACAATGTCTTCAACAGCTGTAAGTTCATTTGAAGTATTTATTCCATCACCAGGTAACTGGTATCTCACTGGCAGGCGCTATCATATGGTACATAGGAACATGGACCCCTGTCATCGTCAATGCCATGCTGGGCGGTGAGCTATAACTCACTCACATGTGCCAATTGTGCATTCAAGCAAACAGGTTCATAATACATCGAAGGCATAAAGGTTATCAATGTAGAGTGTTTTCATATCGCACTGCGATATAATATTGTACATTACTGAGAAGTGTCTAGGTAGTAGAATCTTTGAAAGCTGGGCTCATGGAGCCTCAAGCATCGATTAGCCACTCTGTATCTACCGCTGGTCGACCAGCCTGGAAAGCACTGATAGACGTCATGGCTATTCCCCTGTCGGCCCTATTAGTAGCCACGAGCTTAGCGTGATATTCTCGAATGCTGAGGATCAGACGCGGTCCCAGCACAAACAGCTGCAATACCTCGGCGATTGACCAAAGGCCAGAGTAAACATCACTTCCCATGGATAATGAGTTCTGCAGAGAAATGGTGAGAGAGTGGTCAGCTGCAGATGCCAGTCGCAGGTTAGCACACCATAATATTTAGAGACACTGAGCCAAGTCTGAAGGAAGCCATAGCAGCAAAGCTATCACATGCGGAACTTCAGTGAAACAAGATAATAACATCCAAATAACCGAACTCACGCTAGAAAGTAAAACATGTGACTCTGTGTTAACATCTTGAAACGGTGCCCAATGGTCGATCCTGTCGGCGATTGTCGGAAGTGCTTGATAACAATCCAGGCTGTGAGAAACAAGGCGAGGATCTCCCATACAGCAGTGGATATAACACTCTCATAAGTCAGATTTGTCATGTCCATGTTCATGGAGTCAATGCATATATAGTGGTCAGAGAGGATGACCTCCTCTAGTAAATGTCCATGAGTCTCTTGTGCTCCAAGCTTTCATCAATGACTAAAACTTACGCGCCGAAACAGTCAGGTTTCCGATTACCACCATAACTCCGGAGGCGATCGTACAAGCCAGCAAGGCTACAACAAGAGAGATGAGTAACTTTCGAGATCCCAGACACATGGCATTTATCCGAGCAATCATGGTGACTTTGAATGATATTTCAGTCAAGTTAATATCAGTCAGGAAGTCATGGGTGAGCTCACCGCCTAGCATAGCATTTACGATGACAGGGGTCCATGTCCCTACGTACCAAATGATAGTGCCTGAAAACCCAGTTACTTGGTGGTGGAATAAATACTTCAAATGAACTTGCAGCTGTTGAAGTCATTTTATTGCGGACACAAGCTAGCATAGAACATCACTCACTCCTATATAAGAGCGTAGTTAATAGTTGAATGGGAATGGCAGGCGTCAGTGCAGAATACCCACTACATTGGTAATTGAGACAGGGAGAATCGCTGCATGCCCTTAGTCAGAAGGAGCGAATGCATTTGAGGACACATACACAAGATGTTGATGCTGATTGCGAGATATGACTTATTAGCACATTGCAATATTATGTAGATAGCCTTGCAAACGTACGCAGAAAAAAGTATACCAATGTAGCGCACCTAGCAGATGTTGAAGTCAGTACAACATGCCAACTGTGCTCGTAGCAATAACGTACACAAACATAAAGAACACTCATGAAGGACCAACGTTTCCTCTGCCCCAAGTCAACTCCGTCATCCTATTTGGTTCTTATATAAGGCTTTGCTCACTAAGATCAATTCGAACTGTTAAAGCATTCTTAGTGAGATGCGCAGCTCATGATATCGACTTACCTCTTGTCCGAATGTTAATGCTTAAATACTGTATACATATCAATGATCTCTCGGAACGTATTATATCACTCACCCCAATCGTATACCACCACTGTAGAGCTTGCAGCTGCGAAGCGATAGTCTCATATATTGAGCTGTCATCATTGGCATCCCAATTGCTCTCTACGAACCTACAAAACAATTGATAAAAGAAGAAGACCTGATGAGCGGGACAGCGGGAACATCTGGAACCATCGACATATTCCAGGATAAGGCGTATTTGAGATATACCCAGATATCATGATACTCCGTTCATCGCTTTTATAGTGATTAGTTCGCATCAAAAGTCGCGGAGTGAAATCACGTAGAAACGGGACGGTAGTGGAGAAGCCCTCATAGCGAGCAGAGTACATTTTTAGATCCGCTGAATTTTTGAATACCGATCAGGTTTATGCATGATCCTGACAGGACGACCTAGTTTATCATGACGGTCATAGCACATTATGGTCTACCATTACCTTAATGATAGGACCGTGACGGTCTCATCGCTGGGTTACAGCTCCTCATGCCAATCGGGCAGCTGTTTGTTGACTGCCACACGCGCGAAGGACACGAAGGAGCACAGTCGAGCTGCTGGATGAGCACGAAAGGCGGACAGCAGGGGAGAGCGCGGGAAGTCAGCGCTTCAGCTGCTGTCAGCCCTCACAGATGGTTCAAACTCCGTTTGATATCACCACCGTATCATAATGGCTGCAGCGCTGAATCCAGATCTCAACGCAAACAGGTCCCAGAAGTCTACCATATGATAGACAGGCCGTGGAGCTGCCATTTCCTGGATGTTCTCGGATCAGTTTGTTCGTTGCTAAGGTATACCAACTCGTACTCATGTGCTTTATAGCAAATTTTCAACGCAAATGGCACCAACGAAACACAACTCCAAACCGGAGTGCTCACCTGCCAGCGCCGTTTTTATGGGTAATTTTCAATGATACTTGAAGGGCCATTGACTCCCTTGTAATTGAAGGTGGATATGGCTGCCTGGGCGCCTATAAGTAAAGGTAGATATAGCACGTTGTGCCTGCATCATGGCAGAAACCACACGAAAGGAGGCTGGCAGAACCTGGCAGAACTCCATGCATGGTATCCGAGGCTCACGGAGATGTATTTTAGATATCCATCAGTAAATTACTGGGATCTGTACAGTAGACTGGTGACCAGCCCCTCTATGAGGCAAACAGTGGGGTCGACAAATCCAGAGTCTACGGACCGGTTGACATCAGTGTCAATGAGCATCGAGAGGTCCCCGTCATCCCAGGACCATCCTTGAGACATTTTCCCCTTGAGAACAGCGCTTAGGACCAGTACTATCTCAGAAGAAGCCGAAGTTTGAATTCAAATCATAAATAGGGCTGTCCGAGTGCAGGGGCCAGTGGAACGAGAGCTGATCGCTGCCGGAGTCGACGAGCAATGTTACCTGAACGACACGTTCGGTATGTAATCGAGAACTTAGCAAAGACTTATCTAATTCCCGAAAAGGCTTTTCCGTCATGTGATTACTCCAGAGCGCGCACAGTCCAAATTCAAACCCAGATTCACCAGTCTATCTGCACAGAGCTGTACATGGCGTGAGAGACAGACAGCTTGGTCCATTCTAGCCAGCTTACCACAGCAACACCTTTCCCTGTCAATCCTTGTACAGACACTCGATGGTAAACGGACTCGGAAGCCGGGGTATTTCAACGCGTAAGTTTTAATTATTCATGTTAAAGCTTTGATCACAAAAGACTCATGGACATTTACCAGAGGTCGTCCTTTCCGGCTACCATATCTGCATTATCGAATTTGACACATACATGATAGATTTGAATGTAGTACGAGAGTCTGATATCCACTGCTGTATGGGAGATCCTCACCTTGTTTCTTGCGGTCTGGATTGCCATAAAGCACTTCTAGGTGTCGCCGGTCCGCTCTCGTCGCACCCCTTCGTCAACGCCTCCTAAGCCCGAAGCGTAGCAATCCGGCTAAACGTCCAACTCTCCGTCCCATCGTCCGACAGAGTCAATATATGCGTGTGATTTCTTGTCAGAGACTGTCTGCGTGCGTCAACATCATCAGAATTCAGCATCGACAAAAAGAACCACACAGAAACGAACCGCAAGGAGATGACGATCAATCCTATCCCCAATGATTCTGCGTGCTCGTATGAGCTTTGAGTTTAGAGGTGATAGCGGGGGGGTGAGAAGGTGTAGGTGAAGGTGAGTCGGAAGAGGTAAAGGGATCCCTTGGAATACATATATCCGCGTTCTTCAGCACGGATGTGTCCTCGTCCTTTGCGGGAGCAGGGGGGAGTGGGGGGGGGGGGGGGGGGGGAGGTTGTGCAGGGTTGAAAGGAGGGTGTAGAGTCTTTTGGTAGATTTGTCGAGTTGTAGTTCAGTAGTCGAGCGAGTCGTCATTCAGTCATCGAATGCAGAATATCAGAATAAGAAAGCACGAGCAATGCAGAACACCAGAATGAGACCCATCGCTGCACACAGAAAACCCAAAACACTCACCGCCCAGTCAATCCAGCAACCTCCTGCAGATCTTTATACGCGTACATGAGTCGCTTTTCCTTGCCCTCTTCATCCATAACTCCCGCACCACGAGAGCGCTTCCTCATGATAAGCAGCGGAATAGCTATCAGCCCAGCAGCGGACCGGAGGGTTATGACGAAATCTTCCGTCCGTTCGTATGCGACGCAGATTTGTGAAGGGTATTGGTTGAGGTTTTGAAAGATAGAACTGGGATGTATGGATAAGGGGATTGGTTGGAAGAAAGCACGATAGGTGAGGATATGAGGTGCAGGAGCGTTTGATGAGAGCAGAACGTGACGGAATGATGGAGGTGTGCGAAGGTAGGAGGCAAACTCGAACATACCTTGTATACCGAATTTGCATGTTTGATCAATCGCAAGTATGCTCTTGTGAGGATATCTCGTTCGCGATCGCCCCCGTCGTAGAACGTGTATTAGTGTCAGATGATGGTCATGGAAGACAGAAGGGAGGGCACTCACTTCGCTCTCTCTCCCGACGCGCCCAACACTAGCCCTATATTCGTCTTCCAGACGGGCTTCTACAGCTGCGAGAAGGTCAAAAGCAGGTGTTACGGCGCGGTGTGTCTGGGTAAATGTTAGTGTTGTTCCTAGGATATTGTGGTCGACAGACCTTGGCAGTAATATAAGACGAGGAATGTAGAGTGAGCGGTGAGCAGAAGTGCTTCACGGGTGTAAAGCGAAGGGAGGACTATGCGCAGGAGCCAACGAAGAAGACCAAGTCCTGGACTTGCATTCACGGGCGAAAAGTGAACAGCGTCAAATTTGGCCAGCTCGCTTTGACTGTGCGTTGGTACATTTGACGTGCTCAAGCTTGACTTGTCGCATACCTCATGCATATGGGCATTATGAGGGTGTAATGCTGAGACGCGCTATCATGTATTACTGATGGAGTTATTCTGAGCGTTGGATTAAGCGGTGATAGCAATACGTGTTGGTGATGCAGTGCCTGCTTCCCACTGGAGCAGCGACGTCTACGGGCGTCTACGTTCCCAAGTGACAAGCGGAGTGTGAAAACAACGTTTGATTACGTAAAATTACATGATGCAGCACAGGACGTACTTATGTTTAAATCCTAGCAGCACCATCTGGGCATCATTTTCATGTTCTCTTGAATTCAAACTGTGTTATCAGATATCTAAATTACATCTGGATACCATGGAGGTTCTGCCACCGTAATTTTTGCCAAGGACCAGGCACAACATGCTGTATCTACTTGTACTTCTAGAGGCGCCCAGGCAACCCACATCCCTCTAATTACAAGGGCTACGTGGGAGTCACGAGTACGAAACACTGCTGGTACGTTTTCGCTACTATTTGGCACTGCCTGAATGCCAGTGGTGGACCGTGGCAGCTACTAGTAGTGGCGTGGTAACAGGGCACCTGATTTCATTGAATTCATCCAACAACATTTGCTGTGATTCTCATTCGAGAATTAGGCACCGGCTAAACTAATTACTATATTTAAAAGCAATCATGATGGGCGGCGGTATATCATATATCTGCACACAGCTGCACATACTCAAATCACACGCCCCATCCCAATATGACCATAATCTCAGACGATCCCGCTTGGTGGCCGACCATCAGTTTCTGTCGTCTTTACAACTATTTTCTAGGTTCGTAGAGAGCAATTTGGATACCAATGGTTTGTCATCTCAATATTTTTGACTATCGCTTCGCAGCTGCATGCTCTACTGTGGTGATATACGACTGGGGTGAGCGAGATAATATCCTCCGAGGGATTATTGATTTTTATACATTATTCAAGCACTATCATTCGGACAAGAGGTGAGTTGATGTCATGACCTGTACATTTCACTAAGAATGCTTTAACAGTTCGAACTCATCTTGGTGAGCAAACTCCTGTATCAGAACCAAATAGAACTATGTAGTCAACTCGGGGCAGAGCCAACGTTGGTCCTTCATGACTGTTCCTTATATTTGTGTGCGTTATTGCTACCAGCGCATTTGGCATGTTATGCTGACTTCAACATATGCTAGGTGCGCTACTTTGGAATACTATATTCTGTGTACGTTTGCAAGGCTATCTACATAACTGCAATGTGCCAATAAACTATCTCTCGCAACCAGCATTAACATCTTGCGTATGTATCTTCACATGCATTCGCTTTTTTCTGACTGGCGGCATGCAGTGTTTTTCCCTGATATCTGGATTTCCGATTCCGTGCGTATCCTGCACCGATGCCTGCCATTCCCCTAACTACGCTCCTACATAGGGGTAAGTGATGTCCTCGGTCACGTTGTGTCTTCAAGGTGACGATTTCGACAGCTGTGAGTTCATTTGAAGTATTTATTTGATCACCAAATAACTGGGGTTTCAGGTACTATCATTTGGTACATACAGGCGTGGAACCCTGTCATTGTCAATGCTATGCTGGGTGGTGAGCTCACCCGCGGTTTTCTTACTGATATTGACTTGACTGGAATATCATTCAAGTTATCATGATTGCTCGGATAAATGCCATGTATCAGGGATCCAAAAAGTTATTCATCTTTCTTGTTGTAGCCTTGCTGGCTTCCACGATCGCCTCCGTAGTTATTATGGTTATTGCAAACCTGGGTGTTTCAGCGCGTAAGTTTTAATTATTGATAAAACTCTGGAGCACAAGAGACTCATGGACATTTACCAGAGGAAGCCGTCCTTTCCGGTTACCATACCTGCATTGCCAATATTGACACGTACATGATGTATCTGATTTTCGACAGTGTGATATCTACCACTGTATGGGAGATTCTCGCCTTGTTTCTTACGGTCTGGAGCACTATAAAGCACTTCCGTGAACTACAAAAATCGCCGACAAGTTCGACCATTGGGGACTGTTTCACAATATTGATAGAGAGTCACACGTTTTACTTTCTAGCGTGAGTTTGGTGATTTGGATATTACTATCTTGTTTCACTGAAGTTCTGTATTTACTAGCTTTGCTGCTATGACTAGCTTCACGCTTGGCTCACTATCTCCAAATATCACGGTGCGCCGACCTGTGACTAGCATCTGCAGCTGACCACTCTCTCATCATTTCTCTGCAGTACTCATCACACATGAGACGCGTTAATTACTTTGGCGTTTGGACAATTGCCCAGATGTTGCAGATGTTTGTGCTGGGACCGCGTCTGATCCTCAGCGTTCGAAAATCTTACGCCAAGGTCGTGGCCAGGGCCGACGGGGGAACAGGCATGACGTCCATTGCTTTCCATGCTGGTGGAGATGCGTTGACCTGCGGAGATGAGTCGACTTACGGAAAGGTGTAGCACACAAAACGATCCCCACGTGGGTACTGCGCGGGGAACATCCTTTTTTTTCGTTGTGATATTTAGCCTCGTCACGCTGTGTATTTCGTGTTCCGATGTACGATATAATTTTCTTGAGCATGGGTATTCATTTGTTTCGTTGTGATAAGCTTCATCCCGCCATGTAGTTGGTGTTTCGAATTGTGATTTGGAGGATCGTACTTACTTTCTGCTAATTGGGTCACGGAGTCCCCTCTAGATACAAAGTGGGCCAGTGGCTAATGCGGGAAGCTCCATGAGCCCTTCAATGATTCTGCTATTTGGAGACTCAATATTATATCGCATTGCAATATGAAAACACTCTACGTTGATAACCTTTGTGCCTTCCGTGCACTATGCACCAGTTTGCTTGAGTGCATAATTAACAATAACCACACGTGAGCGAGTCATATACTTAATTAATCGGTATCGAGGCCCCAGTAGAAACAGATAGGCTAACTCGTCCGATAACAACTACCGCAGTCTTAACGTACGACAGATAAGCTTAGCGGCACCACACCTTGCTACCAGATCACCAGACCCTGTGTCTACACCCAGTCCACATATATGCCAGCCTATAATAACTATGTCACATCAGAAGGCCATCGCCCCACCCGCCCCATATACAATATCTTGCGCCCCTCCCTCACAAAAAACACTCAACCTAAGAAGGAACCAACACATCACTTCGCCTTCAACTCCTCCCCAAGCTCCCTCACCCTCTTCTCCCACACATGCGACTCCTCAATCCGTGCTTCTAGCACACGTATCTCTTCGTGGACGCGCGCGAGGTATTTGGCTCCCGTGTCTTCTGTGCGTGCTGCCGCTGGTTCACGTTCGCCACCCCCCGCGGTTGATTCGCTTTCACTAGGCGGTGTCGCCAGCCCACTCTCACTACGCCCCTCCGTCGACCCCTCCTCAGTCCGAGGCGTAGCAATCCGGCTAAACGTCCAACTCCCTGTTCCATCACCCGTAAGAGTCAATATGTGTGTGTGGTACTTTGTCAGGGACGGTCTGCGTGCGTCAACATCATCAAGATTCAGCATCGACAGAAAGAAAAACACAGGACGCACCGCAAGGAGACAGTGATTAATGTTATACCTAATGATTTTGCGTGCTCGTACATCTGGCCTTCGACGTCAGAGCTCACGGCAGATGTGCATTCTGTTGCGTTTTGGATTAGATCAGATACCAGGGATAGACGGATGAAGGCAAGAGACTGACCATCTAGAATCGCGAATTTGGGACGATGGTAGAAAAGGCGAGCCATTGCCAGCTGTTAACAAGGATATCAATACCAGTCTGTCACGTTCCAATAATCCCTCAAACAAAACAAGATCCAATACCAAAAAAGAACGAGAGAAAGAAAAGCCAAACATCAAAAGAAAGAAAGAAAGAAACACACCCTCTGCTTCTCCCCCCCACTCAACACATCCCTCCACTCCTTAATCGCATCCCACCCACCCTCTCTATTCACCAAATACCCAAGATGAGCAGCATCCAGTAAGCTTTCGAGCTCTGACAGCGCTGCGAAGGATGCTGTGAACTCGGAGACGGAATGTGGGTATATGACTTGGGATAGGAGGGACCCTGAGGGGTGATAGGGACGTTGTGGGATGACGAATACGCCTGGGCGGCCGTCTGGGTCGTCTATGGGACGCGTAAGTGCGCCATCAGTGTCCATCGAGCCCCTGAGCATCGAACGACTCCCAGGCGCCCACAGTCCCGCCAAAACACGCGCAACAGCCGTCTTCCCAACGCCATTTGATCCCGTGATCATGAGGTGCATACCTGGTCGGAGCGTGAGGGTGAGTGCGCGGACGAGAGTGGTGGTATCTGGCCCTGAGAGGGTTTCTGAGGAGGCGGGATCCGAGGATGGGGGTGGGAGTGGGATTGGTTCAGCGTGAGCTTTGAGTTTGGAGGTGGTAGCGGGGGGAACGAGAAGGTATGGGTGAGGGTGAGTCGGGAGAGGCAAAGGGATCCCCCGGAATGCATATATCCACGTTCTTCAGCTCGAATGTATCCCCGTCCCCTGGGAGTGCAGGGGGGAGTGGGGGGGAGGTTGTGTAGAGTCGAAAGGAGGGTGTAGAGTCTTTTGGTGGATTCGTCGAGTTGTCATTTAGTAGTCGCATGAGTCGTAATTCAGTCATCCAGTAAAGAATATCAGAATAAGAAAGCACGAGCAATGCAGAACACCAGAATGAGACCCATCAATATACGCAGAAAACACACCAAGCACTCACCGCCCAGTCAATCCAGCAACCTCCTGTAGATCTTTATATGCATACATCAATCTCCCACCTGCGTCTGCGAGGGAGAGGAGGAGACGGCGGTTGGAGATGTAGGCTATGTGAATTTGTCAGTTGTGTTTGCTCGTTGGGAGATATAAAACGAAAAGGGGACGAGGATCAAATCCATGGCACACCAAGCACTAAAACACTCACTTTCTGTCCTGGCAGCAACGATGTCATCCGTGTCGCTCTTCCGCTTTCGTCCCCGCTTTCCCTTACCCTCACTCTCTCCATCCACGACACCCACATCACGAGAGCGCTTCCTCGTGATAAGCAGCGGCACAGCTATCAACCCGTACCCAGCTGCAGACCAGAGGTATTTGATGACGAAATCTTCTGTCCATTCGTATGCGATACGGATCTGTGAAGGGTATTAATTGAGGTTTTGGGAGATGGAAGGGGTGGGTTTAGGATGAGGAGAGATGTATGAAGAAGGGAATTGGATGGAAGAAAGCACGATGGGTGAGGATAGGAAATGGAGTATATCATATGAGCAAAGCGGTGAAGATGTGCGAAGGTAGGACGTAAACTCGAACATACTTTGTATATTGAATTCACATGTTTGATCAATCGCAAATACGCTCTTGTGAGGATATCTCGTTCGCGTGCGCCTCCGTCGTAGAACCTGTGTTGTCGTTAGATGAAACGACAAGCATGGAAGACAGAACGAAGAGCACTCACGCGACTTCTTCGCTCTCTCTCCCGATGCGTCCTACACCAGCTCTGTATTCACCTTCCAGACGGGCTTCTACAGCTGCAAGACGACCAAAAGCAGGTGTCACAGCGCGGAGGATCTGGGTGGATGTTAGCGTTGTCCCTAGGATATTGTAGTCGACAGACCTTAGCAGTAATGTAATAATTGATGAAAAGAAGTATGGTGCCTCTGAAGCCGAGAGACCTTGCGAGTTGGGAGGTGAAGAGAAGGAGGTCCAGGGAGGGTTTCATGAGATTGCCACTAGGAAGAGTTAATTCTGTTTATGCGGAGGGAGGAAGGACATACTATATACCAGAGACGCTCTCTGCCCAAGCGTCAACGTCTGCTGTGATGTATTGGTCGATGCCATGGAGGGGAACGCGGTAGTAGCGGAGATGGGGGGCGGGGGAGAGGTAGAGGTCGTGGATGTATCGAGTCAGGCGGGTTCTGAACCTGAGGGAGAGTGTAGATTGAAGGTGACGGATCTGAAGAGAGCATAAACGGGGATAAAAGAGAGTCGGGGAGGATACGTACCATGGAATTTGTGTATATGCTTGGTATAGCGAGTGCAAACCATAGAGCGAGGCCAGTCAAGAATCCCTTGCCATCGGCACTAACCAAGTCCCTTACTATGCGACCGTCTAGGCGTGCGACAGCTATGCTCAGCACTGTACGAAGAACGAGGAAAGTAGAGTGAGCAGTGAGCAGGAGCGCTTCACGAGTGTAAAGCGAAGGAAGGACTATGCGCAGGAGCGAACGGAGTTGATGCACAAATGGAAGACCAAGCCCTGGACTCGCATTCACAAGCGGAAAGTGAACAGCATCAATGGCAAGTTCGCGTTGACTGTGCGTTGGTAGACCGAGAGCATTCGATGTGCTCGAGCTTGACTTGTCTGTGAAGGGTTTTAAACAGTCTAGACCGAAGAATGAGAACTGTTGCGAGCAGAACAAGTAATGGTCGGCGCGATGACTGGTGTCGAAATAGTTCGTTGAGGTTGAGCGGTTTCGAGAATATAGCCATGCTCGCTGTGCGTTACAGCGAGCAGCGCAGGGGAACTTCATCATGAACCGCGCATCAAACAAGCATGTGATTACCCGATCGGTTAGCAGTGTGACTTGTTCATTGAATGTTTGCACTTTTGTCTGAGCCGCTAGTGTCCCTCAAATTCCACTATCTCTGCAAGTTAGTGCACAACTTAGGCTGGTTCGTGTAAAATGTGTAACTTCAAGCTTCGAGGGGCATACTTGGAGTCGGAACTTGCTAGTAAGTTATGTTGCATGAAATGAATGATTCACCCGTACTTCAACTACTTACATTCATACAATGATATCAACCACAGACTCGACAAGTCCCCTCTTTGCAAAGTCAACACGGTGCTGTCTAGCATTAGTAGTAATAGACACAAATGCACTAAACTGCACGGACTCTATAAGTCGCGCGTCCGATCTCATATCTTCGACCATCTCACCGTTGAAATTGGCAATTCTCACCTGGTCATGCCTGCAAGGACGGAACCCTTAGAGCACTACGCTTGGACATGCAAAGCACCTAGCAACGTAAGGGATTGGCCGAGTGAATACCTGATGCAGAGCCCAGGCCGGTCATGATGACTGGACAAAGACCTCCAAAACCCTGTCGAATCTTGGTGTCAAGTAATTCAACACCCATGTCAGTCTTTACTCGACTCTCCAAATCGAGTTGACCTCCATCGATGTGACTTATCTCTAGCAAATACCTCGATACTGGTGTTCACCCGATGCTGTAACAGATAATGGATTCGCCTCTAAACGGATGTGGTTGATTCAACGACAATGGACTCACGCGCGCGTTACATGGTCCACATCCACTAGTAACCTCCGCAAAGCGTCCCTATAAGAATTCCACAAGCGTCTGTCCACCACAAACCACAATGGCATGTCCACCGCTGGGAATCGTTTATATACCTCCCTAAATACCTACCCAGCACCATCATCACCCCAAGTTGAATCACGCATTCACCTCACACATAATAAAGCAGCATTCCCCACTCATATTCGTCTATAACCAATCATGTCTAGTGTAAGCCTAATCACGCGCATATCTCATGCGCTAACTTGAAGACTGACTCTTGGAAATATTTAGCTCCGAACCTGCTCTGAACCTGGCTGCAACGAAACATTTACCAAGTTCGTCGACTTCAAGAGACACGAGGCCGCACATTCAGTAAAGTACGTATTTCTCCTGTATGGTATACAGCTGACCTCACCTACATTCGGTCGCGCAGGGGGTACATCTGCACCTGGCCCGGGTGTGACTTTGCGACAATGATTGCATCTAGCTATGAAATCCATTATGCTAAACAGTACGTGCCAGTTCATCACCGTCGTTGACTCTCCTGAGCAACAATTTTATTTTAGTACGGGCGAGAAACGCTACGTCTGTCCCAACGATGGTTGTGACTACAAGACTCACGACCCTGCTCTCTTCACGCGCCACCGCCAGAAAAAACATGGGTACGTCCCTCAGGCGCGCGGTCGTGGTGCCCCCTCCGCAAAAGGGTCCAGCGGGACCAAGTCATCGTCCCAGCCCCCGGCACAGCCTCCCCCTGGTACATTCCACCAATACCAACTCGAACCCATGCAACAACAACCCATACTACCCCCGACCCATCCAAGCGCAGCCCGTGCAGCCACAACCCATACCACCCCGACACACGCCATTCTACCCCACCCCATACAAACCCCAACCCACTCAATACCAGCCTCCCCCACCTGTCTACAACCCGTCGTTGGGAGTCTTCTACGACTCAGGAGATACCGCGGACGACTATACCATGTATACCAGTCCCGCCAGGGCTCCCAATGGGTGGACTGAGGGATGTATGTGTCCTGAATTGATGCAGAGACGCCCTTCGGAGATGCTGGGCCCTAAATATGGGGGTTATTAGTGTTGCATGATCTCGAGGCTCGAGAATTGTTTGTGTTTTTTTTCTTGCTTGATGATGTTTTTTTCGTTCGTTTGTGTGTGGACTCTGGGCACCCTTGCATTCATTTGTACATCTCATTTATCACTTATTTATGTAAAAGCACTTTGTGATGTTTTGTCTATAGATACACTCTTTTATCCATGTAACAAGAATAAGGTAGATACGTATAGATATATACAGATCGAAAAAAATGCAAGGCAATGAATGTTTTCTGCACAATGTAAGATAGGCCTTACGTAAGTCATGTTTGGTGTATACCTAGCCTGTATGTTTGAAATTTTCACCACTGCACAGTGCATGCAGCACACCGCGCCATTTTCACCTGGCCAGAAGCAAACCTTGGCACGTCAAGTCTGCGACTCTGCGCTTCTTCTGCGGTCGACCTCTAGTCACTCGTTTCGATTCCTATCAACTTTTTATCGCTCCATGCCCATAGTACCTAGGGTGCAAGAAGGAGTTACTAGTCCCCAGTGTTGTTATTAACCCGGGTTATAACTGAATAGGTTATAACTGGTGCGTCTTGATTTGAATTAACCGCGAAATAACTGGGGTTAATGGGGTTAAAAACAGTTAATTACTTCAAAGTGCTAGCTACTCTGAGTCGTCAATAACGATTGAACTCGATGGACTATTTCCCATGCCTGATGACTCCCCTGGGACATTCCTACTAGTACTTTTTTCATCCTCGGGCAGGCGTGACATTAGCTCGTAGAATAAAGCCTCACTCTCTATGTTTTTCACACCCTGGAACCAAAAATCATCCCATCCAACCTCAACAGACCAATTGAACATGTCGCAGATGCGAAACATTAGGGGAGCTCACACCTGGGAGCTTATGGTTTATGCTTATCCGTGCTTATGCTTACAACCCCCCAGTTTGCGCAGACGCAGATTATATAATACACAGTACCAAGTTGTGACTGCTTGTCATCAATTAACAACTTGCAAGCAAAGATGGCACAAATTTCTCTCCATGAGCACTGAGCAGTATCTACATGCATATATGTTGACAATGGTTCTCCGTAACCTGGCAAATCCAGAATTATCCCCCGAAGAGGCTGCGGTGCTCCTGGTCGAAGAACTACTAGCATTTCAACAGATGTAACTAATTAAACTAAATCTAAACATCTGTGAACTAGCATTAAAATTAACCATAAAAGCATAAAGCAAGTGTAAAGCAAGTGATAAAAGCAAGTGGTAAAAGGAGTCACATGGTGAACGAGTGTATTGAAGAGCGTTGAAAAATTAGAAGGGTATACAGCCAGGGGACTTAGGAATCATCTTCGTCAAATTCATCCCAGTCAGGAGACGATGCGCTGCTTTACCTTGTCCAGAATATCCTGAGACAGCGCTGAGGAGATCCAAAAGTGAATATTACTTACTTCCTTCTTGTCCCGCTTCCCCAGTAAAACAAGCCTGTTCTTGTCTTTCTCGACCTCTGACAGCAAGTTCCATGTCATATCCACGGACCAGTGGACATTGGGAATAGGAGGGGGGGTGGAAGGTCCTTCTTTCTCATGACGCTAATGAGACTCGGATGATCAATAATCCACTGGCAGAGCGCTCGACATTGGCGTTCACGGCGCTCACCGAATATACTGGACGCGACAGCGCATGTAATGTATTTTGGTTTGTTTATACCCATGTACAAATCAGATAGTATTGGGGGGTGTAAGCATAAGCATGGATAAGCATAAACCGTAAGCTCCCAGGTGTGAGCTCCCCTAATCTCTTCTGACTGAAGAAGCAACGAATTTGTCGCTGCCTGCTACTTTCCGAATCCGAAATGCCTGAGATGTCATCCTCAACCTCAACTACTTGTCCTAACCCCGATATGTATTCCTTTTGCCATGATTTCGACCTTTCCGGCAATATATAAGGGACATTGAAAGTTCTGACAGCCTGCAGTATTCCGTGTGCAACAGCCTGTTGATCAGCATTTGCGAGATCTTTAGCCTGCACATTGACACAATATTTACAGCGTGCTTGCCAGTGCACTTTGTCAACCTTCGCAGTCCCCTGATGAAAATGATCCCACATCCAGGACTTCTCCCTACCCATCAGAGCGGCTTGGAGAGGTAATACAGTCCCAGGACGCTGGCACAGAGAGAATCGGAGAGATTGATGATAACGATTAAAAGTTTGGTGACCCCCAATTAACCCAATTAACTCCTAGTACACTAACCCTACTAACCCTCCCAAAATCACAGATCCATTTAACTAACCTCTTAACCGGTTATAACCGGGTTAAGTTATAACTGATTTAACGGGTTAGTAACAACACTGCTAGTCCCTGAGTTCTCGTTGCGTTTCGGGTCATCCTTACTAAGTTACGAGACTCCGATCGGCCTCCCTGAGGTGCGTTGCTCATAATTTTCCATCCCATCCGCTCATCGCCTCACTCGCAATCTCAGCCTACCCAACACTTCATCGCCTCCTAGTGCCTATATCAATCCCTCCTCTGCAATCCCGACAAGCCCTAATACCTGCAGTTCGGCGTGTTCCCGTATATACCAACACCATCATCGCTTGCTCCTCTATACAAACTCCAAAGTACTCCAATACTCAGCAGGACCTGCTCCGTAAGCACAATCGTTTGGATAAATCCGAGTTCAGTCGGACCGTCTGGGCCCCGCACGTTTCTCGCTATTTACCCTCGTCATCCCAATTCGAATGTAGTCGATGGTACTGCAGCACCGGATCCGCTTGGGCTCAATGATTGATAAACGAGCCACAGTCCTGCTAGAGGTACTCAGTGCGTAACCCTGGAGCAGCTAGGATGAACGGGAGTGCTGTGCTGAAAGGGTGCACATGAGTTCAGTGGTCAAATAGGGCCGCCTACTTGCGATAGCATCAGCGAGCAGACTTCCACCAGCCGCTACAATCTCGACAGCACTACTGAGATCCAGTACATGAACCTTAGTGTCGGGGAGAGATCTCTACTCATAGTTCACCAAAAGCTCTTGTATGACCTATATCCACTTCGCAACTTACATAAATAAGTACCACGACAAAACCTGGAATAAATAAAAAATGTATTCTCCCGCTCCCTGCATACTACCCACTCATCGCGAATCATATCGAGCATCTCCCGCGCTACACACTACTACTAGTTGATACATGGGCGCGCCCCTGAAAAGAGATTGAAGTCATAGCGGTTGCTGTATCAGAGTTGGCCACAAGCTTAGCGTGATATTCCCGAACACCGAGGATGAGACGTGGTCCCAGCACAAACAGCTGTACGAACTGGAATATCTGACTGAGACCGAGAAAAATCTGAGTGTCCAGGGAATGTGTCCTATAGAAATGATGGATCATGGTCGCGTGTAGAGGTCAGTGACAGATCAACATACCGCTGAGAGTGTTGGAGAGAATAAACCGATCTGGAAACAAGGGATAGCAAAAAAACTAGCATGTGCAAAACTTCAGCAGAAAAAGAGAACCACATTCAGGTTATGAGCTCACCTTGCAAAGTAACTCACATGAGTTTTCATTAACACTGTGAAACAGTCCCCAATGATGCCACTTGTTGAGTGTTGTCGTAGTTCACGGAAGTGCTGTACAGCAATCCAGACCGCGAGACACAGTACAAGGACCTCCCACACAGTGCCAAGTATCCAAGTCATGGAATCCAGAAGTAAGGAATCTCCTGCGTAGCCAATGATGCACTGATAGGTGCCAGAGAGAACGAATTCCTCTGGTATTTGTCAATGAGCTTGATGCACTTAATTATCTCATCAAATAATTAGAGCTTACCCCCTGCAACCTGCATCGACATTATTACAACCACCACTGCGCTGGCGATTCTGACGGCCAGAAAGATGACAATGAGAAATATCAACACCTTTCTGGATCGCTGATACATGGCATATAACCGAGCGATCATGATGACTTGCATGATGTTTCAGTCAAGTCAATATCACCGAAGTGTATAACTCACCGCCCAGCAGTACATCTACAGCGTCACCCATCCAATCAAGTGCGTTGTAAATGATAAGGCCTGACAAATCCAGCAAACATTAGTTATCAGCTTCGGAAGATCACAGGCTCAGAACAAACTCACAACTGTGGAAGTCGTTATGTTGAATCAACGACTTGTTCGAAAGTCTCACTCACTCCTGCATGGTAGTTCAGTTGTTTGGACGGAAATGGAAGGCATCAGTGTGGAATTCTCACTGCATCTGTCATCGAAATTGTTGGAACATTGGATGTATGCCGCCCGTCCAGAATCTATGCGAGGATACATACCCAGTATGTCTATCCTGATTGTAAGAGATGGGTAATGAGTACAACACCAATGGCCTCAACATCCGGACGTACACAGCATATCCTATTCCAGCATAGCGCACCTTGGGTAGTCAACGAAAATTGGACTTGCTAAGCATAAATATTGAAACACGAGGTACATACAATGCGATAGAGAAAGGTCATTAGGGACCGGCGTTGCCTCTGCCGTAAATTAGTTGTTTCACATCGTTCTTTTGATGTGGGAGTCTGCTCACCCAGATCAGTTCAACCTATAACACAATTCTAAGCGAGGTAGCTGCCCCAGTAATGGATCGACCTACCTCTTGTCCGAACGTAAGTCCTAGAAATACTGTAATGATGTCAGCGGTCTTTTCATATTTGGTTTTGCTCACCCGAATCGTACATTACCCCGACAGAGGTGGCAACTGCGAAATGGCAGTGAACGTCAGTCATTGTCATCATGCTGCTGACTCTCCACAAACCTATGGAATAGCTGCCAATAATATTCGCATTGACGATTGGCCACCAACTGGGATCATTCGAGACTAGAGTCATATTATTAGAGGATGGGAGTGAGCGAGCGGGGGAACTTGGTAGACGTATAACGATCGCATTCGCACTTGATATACCACAATCCAGCGTTTACATCGCCAAACTGGGATTTGAGGGATGATACCTGATTGATCGAAGTAAGTGTTTCAGCCTGAATTCCAGTAGAAAGACAATGTGCATCCAGGGATACCGATGGTATCAAGGTAACGGCATTCTTGCTATAGTCGAGTGAGGGGTTCCGCCTCGGTTCATCAACGACACAAGTGATCCAACGCAGGCGCCTAAGTTGACCGCGTGGCAGACATCATCAATTACGACACGAGCAGAATCCACAATCTTTCTTCAAATTCATGGACACGTTGATTAGTATAAATACGACCCAAAGTACATACATGTGTCGTATCCAATTCCCTGTCATAAAACACGATCGACGTGTGGAGTGACGAGGGCAGTCGCACAAAGAAAGCATGAGGTTGTACAAAGAAGGGGGGGAAGGCGCAGTTGTACAAAAGAGGTGTTTGTTGTGCAAAGACAGAACGATCAAGTGATGTGGACAGGAACGGAGGCAATAGGAATAAAAGTGATGACGAAGGGGCGGTGACGGCACACACTTGAATGCGAAGTTAATGAACGTGTGATGACTCCAGTTTGGTAGTTGATAAGTATGTAATGATGGGATGGGATTGATGCAATGGTAGATAGATAGATGAAGGTCGTCAACGAGCCTGAGGAGCAAATAGCCGGTTGGGGGAGAGAGGATCGGAGAGAAATCTCCTGTTCATTGAAGGGAGAATTGCCTCCATCCGTAAAAAAAAAACCCCGTCCCAAGGAGACGTAGAGACCGATATTGATGAGATAAAGAGACCGATGAATAGGGAGTGTGAAGTGCGCAACTCGTGGCACGAACGAGAGTGACAGTGGCCACTTAAAGAACGAAGGAATGTGCAAGCGTGCATTATCACGCATGATAATAGCGGACGAACGAGCGAGTGTGTGGGCGTGCTAGGAAATACAGAACAAAATATAGATCGTCAGCATATACAATGTGAGGGAAGCGCGCGTGGACGCGTCTGGATAGCGAGCAGAGGTGTAGCAGGTGTACTCGAGGAAATGAAAGGCGTACTCGGGGATGTAGTCACAGGAGACTCAAGGGATACCGCAACAGGAGATCTGATGGGAGACGACAGTGGGATACTTGATGGAGGCTATGGAGTCGCCTGTGGATACGGGAGTTAACGTTCAGGACTAAACATCCTCAGAAGGGTCTCGCATGAGGTTGCGGCGGATCAGGAAAACCCTCCCGCATAAACGTACTACAACTCGTGCCTTGGTGGATATTTGTTGATTGCCCGAGCGCTGGGACAGGTCTAAGAACGACCGAATTGACATATACAGCAAGTACTTGTGGCAGACCAACAGCGTCCGCATAGCATGACGCAATCTGATGTATAGCCACCGAACCGGCGGTTATTCGTTGGCGGAGATGCGTTTCAGCGCTAAGGTGACAGAGCTTTTGTGATGCTGACACTCTTGCACAGGTTGTTCTCGGCTTATATCACCAAGACTATTCGTACAAGGCATTTAAATCGTCAAGTGTGTTTCACAACCTTGACCTTCCCGGTACCGGGTCATTCTCTTCGATAATGTGGTCTATTGTCGAGATACCCCGAAATAAACTCCTGTTGCAATGATCAAATAAGTGCCTGCGCTCCGCCCAGGAATTCGAACATACCGTTCAGGGTTTGGCTCCACAAGGAACTTCAGCACGTCCCTACATTGACCTTGAAAATCGAACATCACAAATCAGGGTAAGCCTTGGGTAAGTGTAGGTCACAAATACCGAAATCAATACTATCAAGTTTGGCGACTTGTCTGAAAATGTCCTCCAAATTCAAATTATCTGAATCATCTAATGCTGAACTCCCAACAGGGGAAAGCATGTCGGAAAGCAGTCCGATCTTGCTCCCAGTAGGTATAGAGGCTTTGATGGGAAGTCAATCTCCCTTGGCCAGACCTAAAGAAACAAAGACAACTAAGTAGCCGTACCACCGTAGCTAGTACCAGTTGAACGGTTCAGGTTGTTCAAGGTGAACATGTGCATAAATTTAAAGTTTTAAACTTCAAACATGCTTTTGCGCGGAGATTCAAATATTCAAATACGATGTCCTCCAGCCTCTGGCCAGCGCTCCAGCGTTATCAATCACAATAATAATATTCCGCCTTGAAGGTGACGCTCAATCGAACTTTCACAACTTGTATGGTTTGCCCCCCATCTTTTACACTAATCTGCACCTAGCTATGATCCCCGATCAACCTCTGCCGACTCATGATGTCCAGCGGGTCGATATGCCTACCAAATTGTCATTGATGAGTCCTGAATATCGTATAAACGTGCAATAGTGTGCGTGGAGTTCTCCATAAAATCCCGCGGACAAGATGATTAATATTACGGTCCTACGGATACACTAGTCCGATGTTGGGACATTGTCTTTTCATGGATGTAGTAACTAGTTCATGTATCGGCATTTTCTACCTTTCCCGCCTCAGGGATCCCCGCAAAGATCATAGCCTCTGCGATACTATGGACGCAGTCTCGTTCGCATTGTGGGCTCACTCTCAGATAGCAGTCTTTATCGCGGGATGGCACATTATTCAGACCAACATAGCTGTTCAACAGTTCATTGCGAAGCTACTATGACTTTACTTTTAAAAATTGAAGTATGAGAATTTGCTCCGGCATGGCGGGAGGGAAGGCGTCGATGATGAGAGCATTGAGAGGGCAGGATACGTGAGGAGGATCCTGTACGTACCACTACATACCACCCTGTATGCATCTGCGCCGGAAATCGTAGCAACAAAGCTAACAACAAAAATCATTATGAGTGACACCGAAGGAGTCATCTTAGACCGTTCTTGTTGAAAAGGGCCTCAAATAGGTTCTTTGATCGCTCTTGTAGTTTTATTCTGCTCATTGAAAGAATCATCTCTACAAGAACCTGAGTATGTCAAATCTGATTTTTATCAAGGCGGTGGAAACCTTGCACAAAAGTAGTGGTCTCAGAGTGATCGGCACCTGTGATAGCATTGGTGCTCAAGGCAGGAAACACGCACCATCGCTCTTTCCATATGTTTAGTATGTAATCCCTTCGAATGGGTCCTGGGCCAACCTGTCTCAGATCTGGCTCCATTTGTGCAAAATCCCAATCACTGCAAGATTGCATATATATTGTCGCTCCTCAAATGTTCATCAATAATCACACTCAACCTTTAGCCGCTCACCCTGTATCAACAACATGCCAACAACCCACCACTGCCAAGTTTGTAGGTACCCCGGCTTTTGCAAGAGGCATCAACTGAAATGCCCATTCCATAAAAAAGTCTTTTACTACAAAGATACTACTTATGGACAACCTCAAAGATGCAAGAGTTGCTATCATGGGTGGCCATGATGATACCAGCGGTTGGAGTGGGCAGGAATTTTGTCGAAGGGGCTATATCTGATGTCTTGGGTAAGTCCTTCAGCCTTCTTGCCGCCAAGTTGTTGTCGAGTTAATTATTTCCGTGATAGCTCTCTAGCTGGGACGATTCCACATCCAAGTCTTTTGCTTTGCGCCTTCCGACAGGAGATGGCCTCTACAGATATTAAATAAAACTGCTTGCACAATATCCATTCACCGAACTCTTGTGTTACTATGATTTCGCTAATGAACGTTAAATTAATATTGTACTACAACTAGTACTTATACCTTACCTTGTTTGGTGGATATTTGTTGATTGTCCGGTGGGGCAGGTCTTATGGTAGACAGTAGGCATGCCTTTACCTATTTTTTATTTATTTCTATCTCGTGTTTTAGGTCTAGTTTGATATTGTTCGAAAGCCAATCCGTTTGTGGGGTTGTTTAGCTTGTTGACCCAAGATTCTCGGACCAGTCCCCAAGATATAGGATTTTAGCGCCGAAAGAACCAGCGAATTAAGACACAGAGGCATTTGAACAAAGTAAGCGTGGCAGACCGTCAACAGCAAGAATGCGCGTTCGTGTAGCATGACGCGATGACGCTATAGCCACCGAGCCGGCGGTTATTTGTGCTTTACATGGCGGAGTTGCGTTTCAGTGCTAAGGTGATAGAGCTTTTGTGATGCTGACACTCTTGCAACACATGATTGTTCTTGGCTTATATCACCAAGACTGTTCGTACAAGGCATTTAAATTGTCAAGTGTGTTTCACAATGCAAGAACTACAAATCGCTGAAACAACGTCAAGTGCACAAAAAAGCGGATTGTGTGCATGCTTGATCTGCATAAATTCAAGTTAGAGTCGAAGAATTGGTGAGTGGCACAGTGATACTTGATTTAAAAGGTGTCGTTCAACCCACCACCAGTGCAAAGTCTGTGACCACGCCCGTTTTTCACGAAACACCAAGACTGCTGTAATGTCCATCCCACAATCATTTGACACAAACCTAGTACTGCAGCACACCCTCAAAGATGCAAGTAGTGCCATCATTGGACTTGGAGGCGACAGACCTACACCAGAGGTTGTAGTGGACAGGATGCTTGGTGAAGGGGGCTATAATGAAGTTTTTTTGATATCTTGGGCAAGTCCTTGAGCCACCTTGTCAGTTGTTGTCGAGCTAAATTCTTCCCATAATAGCTCTCAGGCTGGGACGACTCCACAGGATCCAAGTCTTTCGCTTTACGTATTCCGAAACCAGATTCTCTCCTGCCTCATCAGATATTAAACGAGGTCGCTTCCATATCCTTGATATCTGCACGTTGCCCCAATATTCCAGTCCCCAAGATATACGCATTTAGCGCTGACGGACCGAACCCATTCATCGCTCAAGAATATGTCGATGGCGAGCCTTTGAGTACTATATGGAGTCGCTATACCGAGATGGAGAAGCATTCAGTCGCCCTGAAGATCGCTGAGATAATTGTTGATATGGCGGAGACGCGTTTCAGTGCTATAGGCGGGATTGCCAGTCCCACAAGCTATACCCTTGGACCGACCGTTGAGGGAAGCAAGTTCTTCAAGGGACGCGTGAGTCTTCGTCGCCTTTTGCATTGATTTCTCTGATTGATTTATTACATTCGGATAGAGCAAATTTCACTCCAATAGATGCTACCCCATCGGTCCATACAAAACCACAAAGGAATACATTCTCGCTTGCTACGACAAAGAGATATACTATTATACCCATGCCCCCGAGTCCGATATCGATTCCGGTCTTTTCGAGATTACGTCTGTCGAAGATTTTGTGCAGCAACTACGAGATAAGAAGCGTCAGCTAGAGACTAGCTTCGTTACTGAAGACGAGCCATTTGTGCTCGTGCATGGAGATTTTCACGGTCGGAATATCATGATGCATGGTACGCAGGTACAAGCTGTCCTTGATTGGGAGTTTGCAGGTGCATATCCTTTGGGTGAGCTATTAGGAGGGATGGGAGTCGATGTCGTGGAAGTCGAGGACGATAAATCAGAAGAGGAGAGTGTAGTCTGGAGCAGAAAGATTGTGCGTAGGGTCGAAGAGATGGCGAGACAAAGAGGGTGGGATGCGAAGGAGTTAGCGCTGTTATTGGGCGATGGAGATCCTGTCCTCGGTGAAGCAAGGATGGAAATGTTTCCGGCTGAGTACTGAATAATATGCTGGATAAGTTCTTTTCTTTGTAACTTTTCCTTGGTTTTGTTTCGAATCTGACGCCACGGTTTTTCACCTCATCACTAGTACGGTTGTGAGTGATCAATTTGTTCTAACGGTGAGTGCTGAAATTTGACTTGTTCAATGTTTGCATCACACAATGAGCCACTGGTGTCCCTCAAACTCCACTGTCTCTGCAGTTAATGCACAACTTAGGTATACTTCGTTGGGTTCCGTGTAAAATGCGCAACTTCAAGCTTCAAGGGGCATACATGAAGTCAAAACTTGCTAGTACGGTAAGTTCTAGATATTCACCCGTACTTACATTCATACAATGATGTCAACTGCAGACTCGACAAGTCCCCTCTTTGCTCCGTCAATACGGTGCTGTTTAGCATTAAGTAGTAACAGACACAAATGCACTGACCTGCACGGACTCTATCAATCGCGCGTCCGAACTCATTTCTTGGACCATCTCACCGCCGAAATTGACGATTCTGACCCGGTCATACATGCAAGGACGGAACCCTCAAAGCACTGCGCTTGGACATGCAAAGCACCCAGCGACTTAAGGGATTGGTCGAGTGAATGCCTGATGCAGTCCCCAGGCCGGTCACCACGACAAAGACCTCCGAAACCCTGTCGGACTTTGGTGTCAAGTAATTCGACTGAATTTCGACATCCATGTCAGTCTTTACTCAACTCTCCACATCGAGTTGACTTCCATCGATATAACTTATCTCCAGAAAATACCTCGATCTTGGTGTTCACTTGATGCTGTAACAGTCTAACAGATAGTGGATTCACCTTAAAACGGATGTGGTTGATTCAAGGACAATGCACTTACGCGTTACATGGTCCACATCCACTAGTAACCTCCACAAAGCGTCCCTATAAGAATTCCACAAGCGTCTGTCCACTGCAAAGCACAACTCCGCGCGCGTTTGTCCACCACAAAGCACAATGGCACGACCACCGCCGGGAATCGTTTATATACCTCCCTCAATACCTACCCAGCACTATCATCACCCCGAATTGAATCATGCATTCACCTCACACAGAATAAAGTAGTATTCTCCACTCATAGTCTTCTACAACCGATCATGTCTGGGGTAAGCCTAATCACGCGCATACCTCATGCACTAACTTGAAGACTGACTCTTTTTAGTTCTACATCTGCTCTGCTGAACCTGGCTGCAATGAAACATTTACCAAGTTCGTGGACTTCAAGAGACACGAAGCCGCACATTCAACAAAGTACGAATTTCTGCTCTATGGTATACGGCTCACCTCACCTACATTCGGTCACGCAGGGGGTACACCTGCACCTGGCCCGGGTGCGACTTTGCGACAATGATGAAAAGTAGCTACGACATCCATTCTGCTAAACAGTACGTGCCCATTCATCGCCGTTATCGATTCCACTGATCAACAATTTTATTTTAGTACTGGCGAGAAACGCTACATCTGTCCTAACGATGGTTGTGACTACAAGACTCACGACCCTGCTCTCTTCACGCGCCACCGCAAGAAAGAACATGGGTATGTTCCTCTGGCGCTCGGTCGTGGTTCCAAATCCGTCAAAAGGTCAGGCGAGACCAAGTCATCGTCCCAGCCCCCGGCACAGTCCCAGCCCTCGGTACAGCCTCCTCCCCCTGATGCATTCCACCAATACAAACTCGAACCCGTACAATCGCAGCCCGTGCAATTGCAACCCATGCAATGGCAACCCCTGCAATGGCGACCCATGCAACCACAAGCCGTACCACATGGACCCATGCAACCGCAGCCTGTGCAACCGCAACCCATGCAGCCAGAACCCGTACCACACCGACCCATGCAACCGCAGCCCGTGCAAGCGCAACACATGCAGCCACAACCCACACCACACCGACCTGTGCAATCGCAGCTCGTGCAAGCGCAACCCGTGCCACACCGACCCGTGCAATCGCAGCCCGTGCAAGCGCAACCCGCACCACACCGACCCGTGCAATCGCAACCCGTGCAAGCGCAACCCGCACCACACCAACCCGTGCAATCGCAACCCGTACTACACCGACCCGTGCAAGCGCAACCCACCCCACCCCGACACATGCAATTCTACCCCACCCCATACAAACCCCAACCCACTCTATACCAGCCTCCCCCACCTGTCTACAACCCGTCGTTGGGAGTCTTCTACGACTCAGGAGATACCGCGGACGACTATACAATGTACACCGGTCCCACGAGGGATTCCAATGGGTGGACTGAGGGATGCATGTGTCCTGAATTGATGCAGAGGCGCCCTTCGGAGATCCTGTGGTCTGAGTATGGGGGATTTTAGTGTTGCATGATCTCAAGACTTGAGAAACATTAGTGTACTTTTATCGTGCTTGATGGTGTTTTCTCGTTTTGTGTTTTTCGTTCGTTTATGTCTGGACTCTGGATGCCTTCCCACTGGCTTGT
Organism: Suillus subalutaceus; assembly: GCF_016647625.1. Taxonomy (NCBI): domain Eukaryota; kingdom Fungi; phylum Basidiomycota; class Agaricomycetes; order Boletales; family Suillaceae; genus Suillus; species Suillus subalutaceus. The sequence continues at coordinate 55,802 of NW_024540310.1, forward strand.
ATATCATTTATGACTTCTTTACGATGTTTTGTCTAAAGGCTAATACACCCTTTTATCAATGTAACACGTTCTTACGATTACATTGTGATGTTGACACTAGTGCGCGACGAGGATGTCTATGAGTACAAATTGAGTATGGTGTTGTGTAAAATTAGGAGCCTTTGATTCCACATGAGCGGCCAGTACTGTCACGATTCACACATGAGGCTCCTCGCTTTCAAGACTTGCCTGGTTGCGAGCGCGCCTGGTGATCGAGGGCAGAGGTGCTTCAGGGGGACAAATCACACCACGAGCGGTACCGATCATAGGCGGTGTCGTCGACTGCACGTATCAGATCATGCAACAGATGATTCCACTCGGGACAGAAAGTAACACTGGAGTCTCGCAGAGCAGAAATGTCACTGGCCGGAGCTACCTTCTGGCAGACAGCTGCAAGATGGTCCCGCATCATCACCATGCCCTTCTTGATCATGGTGTCGACTGCACCCATATCTTGGTTCGGAAACAAGGTCTGTAGTGAAGGCATCAATGAAGCGAACCAGATGAGTGTTTGTAGATACTTACACCACGTGCCAGCAATTCATTGTCAACATCGACGTTGATCGGTTCGTCCCCCCGGACCCAGACGTGGAATTGAACGGATGCAAGGTGACACCATGTATGGCCTGCGAATACGATGGGGTTCTCAAGAGATTGCGCTGCAGCGCCTCGAAACGAATTGAATGAAGAGCGTGAAAGAGTCGATGTCTCCTTGCGTAACATCTGCCATGCTTCAGACATACGTCCAGGTGAGCGATATGGTTGATGTTCATCAATCTCAACCATTATGACCATCAAGACCTCTGGATGGCCGGAGATTTCATATTTGATTTTCCGAAGAACTGAATCTGTGTCTTGGGCAAATGCACATTCCCCGATGACAAGGACCTCATGAATCCAATTACCCTTGGATCTCACATCCATCTTAATCAACAAGTCTGGAACGGCAGAAGCAGACATCAGCTCAAAAACCCTGGATACCGAGGTACACACAGAGTAATCCCTGAGATAGGAGCTGTACAAAAAGCTAGAAAATATCGATTCCAAGTGACAGAATGGAGCTTCGTGCATGCTGCTGAATTTTTCGACGAGAAGGATGCGTTCGTCCTCGAAGTAACTCAACCTACAATAATTTAGTATTAGCCATAAGAAGTGAGACATTCACCCTAACCTTGGCCTTCCCAGTACTGCGTGATTCTCTTCGATAGTGTGCCCTACTGTCGAGTATACCCCATAATGAACATCAGAAAACTCCTGTTACAATGATCAAATGAGTGCCTGCGCTCCGCCCCATGAATTCGAACATACCGCATACTCTTGTTCAGGGGTTGGCTCGGCAAGGAACTTCAGCACGTCCCCACATTGACCTCGAAGATCGAACATCACAAATCAGCGTAAGCCTTAGATAAGTGTAGGTCACAAATACCGAAATCAATGGTGTCAAGTCCGGCGACATCTCTGAAAATGTCCTCCAAAATCGAATCATCTGATGCTGAACTCCCGGCAGGGAAAAGCATGTCGGAAAACAGTTCGATCTTGCTCTAGGTATGGAGGCTCCGGTAGGTTGGCGGGAAGTTAATCTCCCTTGGCCAGACCTACCTTGAAAGAAAGAAGGCAACTATGTAAGTAGTCGTGGTGCGTAGTATTAGACTACTACTAGTTCAACAACTTGGTTGTGCTCCGGCGCGGAGATTCAAATATCCAAAAACGATGTCCTCCACTAAAATAATAGTATTCCCCCTTATTTAAAAAGATGACGCTCAATTAAACTATCGATTAGGCACTCCGTATCTGGACTGTGTCGCAGGTAACAGAAAGTAAGTACAAGAAGTTCTACCCTCCAAATCACGTCGGAACACCAAATACATAAACCGTAACCCATGCAACCACAACCCATACCAGACCTGTGCAATCACAGCCCATACAACCGCAACCCATCCCACACCGACACGTGCAATTCTACCCAACCTCATACAAACCCAACCCACTCCATACCAGCCTCCCCCACCTGTCTACAACCCGTCGTTGGGAGTCTTCTACGACTCAGGAGATACCGCGGACGACTATACGATGTATACCGGATCCGCGAGGGCTTCCAATGGGTGGACTGAGGGATGCATGTGTCCTGAATTGATGCAGGAAGCTTCGGAGATCCTGGGGTCTGAATATGGGGGTTTTTAGTGTTGCATGATCTCCAGACTTGAGAATTATTTGTGTACTTTTATCGTGCTTGATGATGTTGTCTCGTTTTGTTTGTTTATTCGTTCGTTTATGTCTGGACTTTGGACGCCTTGTATATCATTTATCACTTCTTTACTATGTTGTGTCTAAAGGCTAATACACCCTTTTATCAATGTAACATGTTCTTACGATTAGATTGTGATGTTGACACTAGTTGTGGGACGAGGATGTCTATGGAGTACAAATTGAGTATGGTGTTGTGTAAAATTAGGAGCCCTTGACTCCACATGACCGGCCAGTACTGTCACAATTCACACACGAGACTCCCCGCTTTCAAGACTTGCCTGGTTGCGAGTGCGCCTGGTGATCGAGGGCAGAGGTGCTTAAGGGGGACTAATCACACCACGAGCGGTACCGGTCATATGCGGTAGTAGTCGACTGCACGTATCAGTTTACGCAACAGATGATTCCACTCGGGACAGAAAGTAACACTGGAGTCTCGCAGAGCAGAAATGTCACTGGCCGGAGCTACCTTCTGGCAGACAGCTGCAAGATGGTCCCGCATCATCACCATGCCCTTCTTGATCATGGTGTCGACTGCACCCATATCTTGGTTCGGAAACAAGGTCTGCAGTGAAGACATTAATAACGCGAACCAGCTGAGTGTTTGTAGATACTTACACCACATGCTAGCAATTCATTGTCAACATTGACGTCGATTGGTTCATCCCCCCGGACCCAGACGTAGAATCGAACGGATGCAAGGTGACACCATGTATGGCCTGCGAATACGATGGGTTCCTCAAGAGATTGTGCTGCAGGGCCCCGAAACGAATTGAATGAAGAGCGTGAAAGAGTCGACGTCTCCTTGCGTAGCATCTGCCATGCTTCAGACGTACGTCTAGGTGAGTGATATGGTTGATGTTCATCAATCACAGCCATTATGACCATCAAGACCTCTGGATGGCCGGCGATTTCATATTTGATTTTCCGAAGAACTAAATCTGTGTCTTGGCCAAACGCACATTCCCCGATGACAAGGACCTCATGAATACCATCATCGGTCGTCACATCAATCATCAAGTCTGGAACGGCAGAAGCAGACATCAGCTTCAAAACCCTGGATACCGAGGTGTACACAGAGTCATCCCTGAGACAGGAGCCGTACAAAAAGCGAAAAAATATCGAATCCAAGTGACCGAATGGAGCTTCGTGCATGCTGCTGAACTTTTCGACGAGAAGGATGCGTTCATCGTCGAAGTAACTCAACCTACAATGATTTAGTATTAGCCATACGAAGTGAGACATTCACCCTGACCTTGGCCTTCCCTGTACCGCGTCATTCTCTTCGATAATTTGCTCTACTATCGAGTATACCCCATAATAAACATCAGAAAACTCCTGTTACAATGATCAAATGAGTGCCCGCGCTCCGCCCATGAATTCGAACATACCGCATACTCTTCCTCGGGGTTTGGCTCTGCGAGGAACTTCAGCACATCCCTACATTGACCTTGAAGATCGAACATCACAAATCAGCGTAAGCCTTGGGTAAGCATAGGTCACAAATACCGAAATCAATGGTGTGAAGTTCGGCAACTCGTCTGAAAATGTCCCCCAGTGGCATGTCGGAAAGCAGTCGGATTTTGCTCTAGGTATGGAGGCTTTGGAAGGTTGACGGGAAGTTAATCTCCCTTGGCCAGACCTACTTGACAAAAGGAAGACAACTATGTAGTAGTCGTAGACTACGTACTCAGTTCAACAAGTTGTGCTTCGGCGCGGAGATTCAAATATCCAAATATGACGTCCCTAGTACTGTAGAGATACGCACCTAACTTCGTCACACCGTCACAGGCCCAACGAATCGAAGCTATTTCGAGTGACTGTCACACAAATTCAAGGTCGTCGAAGTTAATTTGTGACATATTGTCAAAATACAAAAAAAATGCGTAGAACACTATCAATGTTGCCAAAAATCGTTGTAACGAGTATTTGCAGTGCGTCTGCGTTTTCCACGACCACTCTCAATGTCATCAGTGCCATGATTGTCCAGGATTGTTTCAGAGTTCACCATCCAAGAGCTGAACTGATGCCTTACCGAACATTGGAGGATCCATGTTGATATGACATTGTATACACATATAGAGAAGCCTGACAGATGGGTAGATACAAAGTGCCCCATGGTGAGCGCAAACCTGAGGATCACTGTTTGCATTGACCAATCGAGAGCCTGTTGCTGCAGGCACTGACAGCGGCTGGTAGTGGTGCTTCGAAGCTATTTGTCAGATGTCACAGGTCACACCCGCCTTCGAAGTATCGAAGCTAATGTTCAGTTGGTCACACCCAAATCATGTCGAAGTTAGGTGCGTATCTCTACAGTATTACTTGAATAAAACAAGATAATAACATCCAAATCACCGAACTCACGCTAGGCTAGAAAGTAAAACGCATGACTCTCCATCAATATCGTGAAATTGGTCCTGATGGTCGATCCCGTCGACGATTGACGGAAATGCTTTATAACAATCCAAACTGCGAGAAACAAGGAGAGAATCTCCCATATGTACTATCACACTCTCAGGCTCGTAAGCCAGATACAGGTGGGCTCACCGCCAAGCATGGCAATATTGACGGTGATTGATGGTGGACAAATGAACTCACAGCTATTGAAATCGTTATCTTGACGAAATTTACTGCGAAGGAATACCCCTATTTACCCCGGATCTAGTTGCTGATTGATATGTTATCACGGCCTTGTTCTGTTAGCAGGCACCAAGCTGTCATATGTCATGTCACCCTTGGGCGCAATTCCTGTGCCGCGGTGAGGGGCTAGTAAGTTGGAACGCTGTGGTAAGTGTCTCGCCAGCTCGCGTGGCTTTCACGTAGGAACGCCGCGGCCTAGCTCGCTTAATCCTTACTTTGCGTGAATGGCGATGAAGTGTCGATGGGACCTGGTGTTACCGCGCTGATAGTGTGCCTTCCTTGGTTTGCTCGACCCTTGCGCAGAAGGTTGGCTCGGCTGTCAGCAGTACACAGGAAGGTCGGTATCAAGGTTATATTCCGTTCATGGTCATGCAGCATTTCCGTAAAACCTTCTGTCAATGTGTCATAATCCTATTTTTGGGTCATGACAACGTTTGTACAAACAATTCTCATGTGTACACCGGTTAATGCAATACACGTTCCTTATAACCATCATGCATCATGTGTAGTACTAATGCATTACCCCCCCAGGTTGCTGTGGTATATCTGAATGCACTTCCAATACGCCCTATCCTGAAACGACCGTAGGGCCATCTCTTCTTTACAGCTATTTTGTAGGTTCGTATAAAGCAATTTCCAAGATGCCAATGGTGATATCTCAATATTTTTGACTATCGCTTCGTAGCTGCAAGCTCTACTGTCGGTGTTATACGACTGTGGTAAGTGAGACAATATGTTCCGAGGGGTCATTGATATGTACACAGTATTTAAGCATTAACATTCGGGCAAGAGGTAAGTTGATGTCATGACCTGTACAACTCACTAAAATGCTTTAACAGTTCGAACTCATCTTGGTGAGCATTAGAACCAAACAGGATGATGGAGTTGACTCGGGGCAGAGGAAACGTTGGACCTTCATGACCGTTCTTTATATTTGTGTACGTTCTTGCTACGAGCGCAGTTGGCATGTTGTGCTGACTTCAACATATGTTAGGTGCGCTGCATTGGAATACTATTTGCTATGTACGTCTGCAAGGCTATCTACATAACACTGCAATGTGATAATAAGTCATATCTTGCAACCAGCATCAGTATCCTATGTACGTGTCCTCAAATGTGTCCGCTCCTTCTGACTGGCGGCACGCAGGGAATTTCCCTACGATCTTGATTACCAATGTAGTGCGTGTTCTGCACCGATGCCTACCATTCTTATTCAACTACTAACCATGCTCCTATATAGGGGTGAGTGATATTCTCGGTCGGCTTGTGTCTTTCAGATAACGACTTCGACAGCTGTGAGTTCATTTGAAGGATTTATTCCACTACCAAGTAACTGAGTTTTCAGGCGTTATGCTTTGGTACATACAGGCATGGATCCCTATCGTCGTCAATGCCATGCTGGGCGGTGAGCTCACCTGCGGTGCCTTACTACTGGTACTGACTTGACTGAAATATCATTCAAGTCATCATGATTGCTCGGATAAATGCTATGTATCGGCAATCAAAAAAGTTGCTCATCTTTCTTGTTGTAGCCTTGCTGACTTCCACGATCACCTCCGGAGTTTTGATGGTAATTGGAACCCGGGGTGTCTCAACGCGTAAGTTTTAATTATCCATGGAAGCTTGGATCACGAAAGACTCATGGTCATTTAGAGGAGACCACCCTTTCCGCCGGCTACTATATCTGCATCATCGAATTTGACACATCCATGATAAATTTGGATTACGAGAGTCTGTTATCCACTGCTGCGTGGGAGATCCTCGCCTTGTCTCTCGCAGTCTGGAATGTCATACAGTACTTCCGAGAACAGCAACAATTGCCGACAGGATCGAACATTTTGAGGATATTAATAGAGAGTCACGCATTTTACTTTCTAGCGTCAGTTCGGTTAGCTATCATCTTGTTTCACTAAAGCTCCGTATTTTCTAGCTTTGCTGCTGTGGCTTGCTTCCAGCTTGGCGCACTATCTCCAAATATTACGGTATGCCGAGTTGTGACTGGCATCTGCAGCTGATTACTCTCTCATCATTTCTCTGCAGAACTCTTTGTCCACTGGGAGTGCTATTTACTTTGGGGTTTGGTCAATCGTCGATGCATTGCAGATGTTTGTGCTGGGATCGCGTCTGATCCTCAGCGTTCGAGAACATAACGATAAGGTCAAGGCCGGGGCCGACGGAGGAACAGGCACGACGTCCGTGGCTTTCAATGCTGCTGGAGATGCGTTAACCGGCGGAGATGTGTAGAGAGTGAAACGAACCAAACGATCAATCACGGTTCTGTGCGGGGAACATGCATATTTATTTGTTTCGTTGTGATATTTAACGTCATCTCGCTATGTCTTCGGTGTTCTGACAGTCTATACTGTCTTCAAGTTATTGGTTTTTTACTCATTTATTGCTGTTAGGCTATCATACTGATGTATCCATTGGGCGGATCATACGAGCGCGGGTGCTTCCGGGTCTATTCATCCTTCACCGTTTTAGGTGATGTATCTATACATCGTTTTGACTCACTTGTTATTGTTAAGTAGGCTATGATTATACTGATGTATTTGTTCGGTGGCATCCTTCTCGAGTGATGTATATATGGGATACTTCTCTACCGTTTTAGGTGATGTATCTGATACATCGTTTTGACTCACCTGTTGCTGTTAAGTAGGCTAACTATTATGATCGTACTGGTATATCCATTCGGTGGAGCTCACTTGCGTAACATCTGCCATGCTTCAGACATACGTCCAGGTGAGCGATATGGTTGATGTTCGTCAATCACAATCACATTCCCCCTTATTTAATAGGTGACACTCAATCGAAGTATCAATTAGGCACTCCGTATCTGGACCGTGTCCTAGGTAGCAGAAAGTAAGTACAAGAAGTTCTATCCTCCAAAACACCAAATACATAGCGTGACGAGGCTAAATAGTATCACAACGAAACAAATAAATATGTATGCTCCCCGCACAGTACCGTGGTTGATCATTTGGATCGTCTTATGTGCTACACATCTCCGCCGGTCAATGCATCTTCCACCAGCCTGGAAAGTCATGGACGTCGTGGCTATTTCCCTGTCAGGCCCCAGTCACGACCTTAGCGTGATGTTCTCGAATGCTGAGGATCAGACGCGGTCCCAGCACAAACATCTGCAACATCTGGGCAATTGAAAGAATGCCAGTGTAAGTAGCACCTCCCGTGGACGATGAGTTCTGCAGAGAAATGATGAGAGTGGTCAGCTGCAGATGGCAGTCACAGGTCGGCGCACCATGATATTTGGAGACAGTGAGCCAAGCATGAAGCAAGCCACAGTAGCAAAGCTAACAAATGCGAACATTCAGTGAAACAAGATAATAACATCCAAATCACCGAACTCACGCTAGAAAGTAAAATGCGTGACTCTCTATCAATATCATGAAACTGACCCTGATCGTCGATCCTTTCGGCGATTGACGGAAGTGCTTTATAACAATCCAGACTGCGAGAAAAAAGGAGAGGATCTCCCATACAGCGGTTGGTATCACACTCTCGTAAGCCAGATACATCATGCGCGTGTCAATTTCAGGTAAGCATGTATGATAACCGGAAAGGACGGCCTCCTCTAGTGAACGTGCATGAGTTTCCAGGCTTTCATCAATGATTCAAGCTTACGCGCCGAAACACCCAGGTTTCCACTTACCACCAAAGCTCCGGAGGTGATCGTGGAAGCCAGCAAGGCTACAACAAGAAAGATAAGCAACTTTTTGGATCCCTGATACATGGCATATATCCGCGCAATCATGATGACTTGAATGATATTTCAGTCAAGTCAATATTATTAAGGCACAGGGGCGAGCTTACCGCCCAGCATGGCATTGACGATGATAGAGGTCCACTCCTGTATGAACCAAATGATGGTGCCTGGAACCCAGTTACTTGATGGTGGAATAAATATTTTAAATGAGCTCACAGCTATTGAAGTCATTATCTTGAAGATACAGGCCGACCGAGAATATTACTCACCCCTATATAAAATCATAGTTAATAGTTGAATGGGAATGACAGGCATCGGCGCAGAATACCCACTACATCGGTAATCGAGATAAGGAGATTCGCTGCATGCCGCCAGTCAGAAGGAGCAAACGCATTTGAGGATACATACACAAGATGCTCATGCTGGTTGCGAGATATGACCTGTTAGCACATTGCAGTGTTATGTGCCTTGGAAACGTACACAGAAAATAGTATTCCAATGTAGCGCACCTAGCATATGTTAAAGTCAGCACAACATGCCAACTGCAATTGTAAAACGTACACAAATATAAAGAACGGTCATGAAGGACCAACGTTCCCTCTGCCCCGAGTCAACTGTGTCGTCATCCTGTTTGGTTCTGATATAGGACTTTGCTCACCAAGATCAATTCGAACTGTTAAAGCATTCTTAGTGAGATATGCAGGTCATGACATGAACTTACTTCTTGTTCGAATGTTAATGCTTAAATAATGTATACATATCAATGATCCATGGGTTGAACGTATTGTCTTACTCACCCCAGTCATATACCACCGCAGTAGAGCCTGCAACTGCAAAGCGATAGTCAAGATATTGAGATATCACTATTTTCATACCAATTTCTGTCTACGAACCTACAAAATAGCTGCAAAGACGAGAAAAACTGATGAGCGGCCACCAAGCAGGATCATATGAGACTATGGTCATATCGGGATGTGGAGTATTCGAGCGTGTGTAGATATACCGCCATCCATCGCTTTTATAGTGATTAGTTGGGTGTCCATTTCAGCTTTGATTAATCACAGTAAATGTTGTCGAATGAATTCAGTAAGATCGCGGAGAAAGGGGGAATATGCGATGCCCTTGTTACCACTCGGCCACAATTCGACCGACAAGCCATGGCGAAACTAGATAGTGCTAGTACCAACGGTATAACGCAAAAAGACATGGGCGTAAACCTTTCCGCTCTGACAATTGGTAATGACACGCTGCTCGCCGTTGACGGGCGGCGGCGATGGAGGCACATATATAGCATCTCAATCAAATATAACAAGTTCACTAACCATTATTCCTTCGTCTTTTGTGCCCCCCTCGCTGGAATCTTGATGGTAGACGGCAATTTTAAATGACACGTTTGACAGCTGTCAGGAGTGTGTTGCCCAGCTAGCACCTGCTTTAGCGGTCAAGGTGAGATTACTAAGGAGCTGCCGTGTGAATGGATTGCCATTGAAATGGCAAACGAGTTGTTATGTAGGTGCATGAGTGTGGAGCTTGAATGTGCTGAGACTCGGGAGTACGCGAGATTTGAGAACAGTGGAAGGCCGGTGCCATCCGAGGAATTTTCCTCGTCGTCGTTATCGGATGGATCCAGTTGCTATCAGGATGTGTCACTCCTGCAGAACATGTGAACACTTACATAAAGAAGCTGTGTTTTATGTGGCGTTTGAGAGGGCGTGATTCAAGTCGGGACAAGTCAGAATAAAGTTTACCAGGTCCACTTGATAAGCGTCCTACAGACCAGTACAGACCAGCCCTGAAGGATGTGAAAAATGCAATAACCGGATACGAAGACTCTTGGCCATTGCGACATCCATCAGCAGAATTGCACAGGAGTTCATTCGAAGGGTCAAAAACTAGGTGAGCACACACCGTGGCTCATCATACACCTTCCTATCATCTCATATGAAAATGAAAAACTATTGAAATGCCGGGGTGTAAATACTGGGGACTCGTCCGGATCGCGCCATTCGGCTTGGCTTGAAGTTGATGATCGCTATGGAAAGTTTGATTTACATAAAGATTTGAAAGTTGATATCATGGTCGTTGTTTGTCACGCCAGTCACGCTCCGTGATGCTCAACTCACGCTCCTGGGTAAGTTCTTTTCTTTGCAACTTTCATCAGTTTTGACGCTGCGGTTCTTCACCTCATCACTAGTACGACTGTGATTGATCAATCTGTTCTAACGTTGAGCGCTGAAAGCTCAATGAATGCAGTCCACTTAGAAGGTATGCTGGACATGGTCTTTTCGCATGTCACCACAAAACGCGAAATGACATGGACCTCGAGTCCTTGACCATCCATAAAGGACCTTGATAATCCCTGCCACTCTGCCATGACTGTATGTTTGTTGAATGCGACTCTCTGAAGTCAGTCTTCTGCAAAACATGCAATCATCATCAAGGCACGATATCATCTATGGTTTCCTTCACGGCCTTGATCCGTACATAGCAGCACTACACGTAGTGTTTCAAAGTCGCATCGTAAGTAAATTCGCTCTTTCAGGTACTAATCGTGCCGGTGGGAATGTGTCTGGGCTGGGAAATGATAAAACATACCACCTGGCATATTTCGCGCTCGTCCCCCCTCTTACTCAAGAGACTGGCGAAGCGCTTGTTTCAGCAGATCAGCTGGATTGTAGGCACGAGCTTAGAGCTGAGCTGGTCCGCGCAGATTGGCTCGTGTCATCAGATTTTGTGACGACGCTGAAGGCAAAGTATTTCCAGTGTGCGCTGGTGTGCAGACGAAGTGAGCGACCTAGGTATAGGGATTTTGACTGTCCTGGAATCCTGCCTTTGAGGAAAGTTATTTAGTATATTTGCGGCGTATAGGGCCACAGTGTTCTACTGCTGTCAAATTCTATTGGTGCGTCAATAAGTGAATGTCCTCGCGCCTAACCACGACAAGGTGCTTACATGTTCCCCAAACACCATAATAATCAAGGTTGGGCCGTCTCGAGCGCCAATGGTGGCCGCTTCCTCGAGTTTCACAAGGTTCTCTCCTTTGCCTGGAAGTTCTATGCGTACTGGCGAGAGAAGGGCTGGGGTGATGCGACCGCTTGCACAAGTCTCTAGGCCAGCAATCTCCTTGCGGTACCTCTCAACAGCGGAGCTCATCTTCGCCCCATATTTTTCATATTTCAAATGAGTAGCCTGAGAAGTAACTTAGAGCTTGTTTAGATCCCAGGACTAAGTCTGCAGTAAACTTTGCCTTAGACCGAGTCGAGGCGTAAAGCCGGATGCATGGTGTGACCGAGAGATGCCATTGTGCATAAAGTTGCTCTGTGTCGGACTGAAGGCGAGACACAGCACTGGGCCCGGGGTAGCGACTGGCTATATGATTGGTATGTAGAGTATTTTAAAACTTAGATCTTGGCATTTAATTTTTTTTTGGCCAATGGCAAGTTGCAACTTGGCGCTCGACGCTCGTTCGTTAGTTACTAGTACCTATCACATGACCACTACGTGCTACTATAAAAATAAAGGCAAAACACTCACAGCCATAGGCATAGTACTTACGAATAGACAGTCATGATGCTCTCGCACGATGCAAACATCCAACAGCACCTCGTTGCCCCCATAGTGTCGCCGACAACACCGTGACTACGTGTAGGGTTGTATTGGCAATGAAATATTCGGTCTGATCGGGACGCCGGTGAAAATTTGTGCGCTTCTGGCGCTCATTGTTAGACGCCTACTCAAGCGTTTCTTGAGCACTCTTGGGCGTCATTGCTAGCGCCCAATTTGGAAGTATTCAAGGTTCATTACCACCTGCAACTTTCATACCGGTATCATCGCCTCCTTATCAAAGCGCCAGCCCATCCTTCGTGAAGTGCTCTGCCAGCGAGTCGCAATGTACATATACCGCCTTATCCCGCTCAGCTAGAAAATGCGCGTTCGGAACCGTCGTACCACATGGACGAACCGGAATGATGGCAATGGACTCACCGCAATGCTATCGTTTCACCACAATCAGACAGTTACAACTACCAAACTCTCCTCGCCAAGTATAGAATCTAATGATAGGTACGAACATCATCTGCAAGCAAAGATATCTGCTAAAAATAATGACTCCCTCAACATGTGTGCTGCCTGACGTAATACAAAGTTATAACTGGACTCGCGGTGAACTTCGGTGTAACTGGGTGTAAAATCATCTCCCAAGAATAAATCTACGACGTCGACGGAGTGTTAGCCAGGTCTGGTTTTGTTCTTCTCACTCACGAAGGGAAAAGATGGTCGACAGGCAACCAGAACGTTTAACGCCACTTTGCATGACGGCTTGAGGAATCCGAAAACAAGCCAAAACGTTCGAATGTAAGTGCTGCACAGCACACGAGTATCTGGGTGTGTGTCGATACTGCCTTCAAATAGTCCCATTGACCAACTGTTGTAGGACACCATCTGTGAATTCGAACCACCCGAGCCGGACTATAGAACTTTTTGTGCAGCTTCTCGCACCGCTTTTGGCCCGGCCCGCAGAAATCGAAAGCTTAAGCAAGGCAAAAACCACAAAAGCCGAGTGGCGCGATTGCTGACAAAAATCACAGGTTTGAACGTTGATTCTAATCTCGTACAGATAAGATGATCTGAATTGATCCGTGCTAGTCTTTCGAGCGACGGAATGCGGTTACACCAGTATAAAAAGCGGGGGAGAGTAGCATTTGCCTGCTCTCCAGTCTCAATCAACATGTCAATCCTCACAATCCCCAAGCTTGCAGATGAGCTCTTCTTGCGACCCATCGTAATATCGATGAACAGCTTGGCCCTGTCAACCCTGATGTCCTATGTCATGTCCGCCAACGGATGTATTGACTGGAGACCGGTACGCTCATCAATTTAATACCAGATAATGTCGCTGATGCATTCGTCTTCGTAGATCACCATCTGTGTCACGTCGGATATCCTTGCCATGGGTGCTGACCATCTTAAGGATAAAGAGGATGAATTCTCGTCGGACCGCAATAACGCCAACGACCCACGCCTCACCTCTTGGTTTATATATGCACGAACCTTCCTCGCCGCCAGCGCTGTACTCCTCGCATTGGCACTATCTCAGTGTCCAATTTCGACGCTCCTCACCACAGCAGCGTTCGTCGCTCCCGCCTTACTCTGGACCACTCCGATCAGCTTCAAGAAGTTTGCGCTGATCTCGAGGCGTCTTCTCGGGAGATTTGGCGGAGACAAGCACCAGCCTTCTACATCTGCGCCTGTCCTGGTCATCAAACGCATCCCTGGCATGAAAGCCATCTTTAATGGCATCATTCGAGGGTACGTCTGCATGTTTGCCTTGAACGATGCACGCGTAGACTAATGCTCTTCAGATGTGGCATCTACACTGTGGTCCTCTCCGTGTTGTCGGGATCAGGCAGTCTAAGTAACACGCTGCCGTCTCCATGGAGTGTTGTTCAACTAATAGTCTGGTCGACCGTCAACCGCTCATGTCACGCAGCAAGTAGACAATATATGATAGCATGATTTGACCCTGACCATGTCTATAGATCATGACTGATGTTCGTGATTTCGAAGACGATATGAAGGCCGGCGTCCCCACTATACCCGTCCTTCTCGGTTCCGTGCCTAAAACCAAGGTCATATTGACGGCTTGTCATATGCTGGTTATGCTGGCCTTCATCGAAAACCCATACATTATGGGAAGCTGTCTATTTGCCGCAGCTCTGGTGTGGATTCTTGGCAAAAATTCACCGAAAAAGGCATTCTTGTTTAGCTCTCATTCGCAGTCGTTGTTTATTATCTGGTATTTGCTGACGAGGCATATTTAGCTCATGTCGGTAGTATCTTCTGAGATTGAATGCGTACCTTAGTAACTTTCTTAGATGCAAATGGCTATTGAAGGATACATTCGTAGTCAGTTGCGTAGATTATATCTTTATTGTTATCCATACTTAGATGTATTTTACAGCTACTTTTATATCGATGGACTAGATTTCATTTTGTTCCCTTCACCCCTTCTGTCTATCCTTGGAGCTGGACAAACCAAAGTCCTGCTTGTTACGATATTTGGGCGCCCGAACTTGAAGGACCCCAGGGCCAAAATGACCGCTCATCCCTCTGCCACCTGACACGATTGTAGTAAAATAGCTGTATCCAACGATCGGCCATTACTTTCACTGAGGCCCTTAATATCGAGGAACATTGTTAAACCCTCGGAACTCCTTATGATTCTGATCCTTTTTACCCTTGGTGAGGAGCAAAGGCAAAGTTGAAGCTACCCAAAGACCCGGACTCGGAAGACTCAGATATACGCCTCCGTGAAATTCAACAAGTGGCCATCGCCATCACGGCTGGTCCCATCAAAAAACACTTCTCAAAGCTCGTGATGGAATTGCCACGCCGTCACTCCTCCTTCGAGATTATTTCAACTGCGTAATACCGTGCATGCAGCTTCACCGCATCACCAAAGTCCCGAGCTCAACTTGCCAACAATGCTATCGACGCAGGGAAACGGTGCACCACTACCTGATAGCCTACGCCAGACGACGCCAATGATTCACTTCGCCACAAAATCGACAATCTCCTATGGCGCAGAGCATCTTAAGAATCCTGAACAACCGCAAGTGTATCAAACGGTGAACCGCTCCTGCACTTCATAGCATGCACCTATCGTCTGGAGAAGGTGTTCAGAGACATCACTCCACCTGCCACCGACGAGGAGATGAGAAGAAGTCGTCATGTCATTCCTCTATATTATACTCGGCACGTATTGACCACCTCAGAGATCTCGCTCTTTGGCCTCCGGCGGTTCTTGACTCGGTTTTATGTGACACTCCTGCAAGTTAACTATCCCGCCAGTCTTTCCTGCAGGTATTAACAAAGGTTGTAGGCCGAAAAATTGCTCTCAAGATCCTCTGGAACGATCGCTTGTGCGCTCAGCATCGAGCACATCCAACACCAGCGCCTTACACAGTATTTCCAAGTCAGAAGATCACGTTGGGAGTAAACCCGCTAGTCATTCCGGTGGGAATGTATCTGAGCTCGACAAACTCTTTGCCAAGCTGGCACGAGTCCAACCCCGCCGCCTCAAGATTACTGGCTATTCTATCCGGCATGCATACCAGGATCGTTAGGCTTCAAAGGCGCCTTTCTTGATGCAATTGTGGAGAATCGCCTTACTATGAAAACCCTTCCTTGGTGCGTCGCTATGTTAGGATATGGTATGGTGCAAGGAGAAATCCTTGTTCGCGTTAGGAATTCACGAGACGGGCAGGGCTAACGACCGGCTGTGTTGCTACTCTGCTCTCCATGCCTGGCGCTACATACTGTCTCAAATATTCAAGGATTGATTTAACCTCGATTCCAGATTGTGCGGAGATTGATTGGTCTCAGTTGACAGTCGGCGTCCTCTTGGCAATCAAACATGCTCTGATAGGGTGGGAATGAGCATAGCACTGAGTCAGGAAAGGGAAGACTTCTTTGATCATCTGAAAATCAGGCCACCCGTTATTGATCACTATTAATAATCTCAAGGCTGCAGTGTGATGGTGGTGCTCGATATCATACACATGCCGGAATCTGCTGGCAGGCTCACCGCCCAAAGTGAGTTAAAAGTGAGTATCTGCTACGCATAACATTGAATTTCGAAGGTGCTTTTCTTGATAGAATCGAACTGTGGTCAGCCCAGTTACATATTTCAAGGGAACATTCACATCGAAGTGGACAGTGACTCTGTGCTCTGCCATGCACAGCTAGATATATCATTATTGCCGAAGTTCTGCGATTCGCGTTAGATTGATGTGACGACAGTTGGATGTTGTCATCAATCGAAGATTCTGATTCAAGGAAGGGACATCCCGCATGATCTCTATTTAAAAAGCACTGCATCATCGTGGTATATCTACATAAAGTTCACGAACACCGTCGCTTATCAAGTTCGCCGATCCCAACATGACCTACTACGACTCGAATGATCCTTCTTGGTGGCCGTACATCTATTGGTTTTACATATTCAATTATTTTATAGGTTCGTGGTGAGCAAGTCGCATCAACTCTGTGATATCTATAGCTTCGCAGTTGCATCTTCTACAGCAGTGATATACGACTGGGGTGAGCCAGATGATACTTTCCGAGGGGATCATTGACACTGATATACATGCAAGTACTAACATCTGCACAAGAGGCAAGTAATAGATGCCATTACCGATGCAGTCATCTCACCAAGAACGCTTTAACAGTTCGAACTGGTCTGGGTAAGCAAAATCTCATTTCAGAAGCGCAGCAGGATAATGCAGTTGAATCGGGGCAGAGGCGACGCTGGTCCTTCATGAATGTTCTCTATGTCTGTGTACGTCATATTAGGAGCACAGTTGATAAGTCGTGCTGACTTTACAACATGCTAGGTTCGCTCCATTGGACTATTATATTCTATGTATGTTTGCAACGCTAACTAGATGACACTGCGCCATACTAATAAGCCATCTCTCACAACCAGCGCCTTTATCCTCTGTATGTGTTCTTAATATGTGTGTTTCTTCTAATTGACACTATACAGTGAATCTTCCAGTCTCAATGACAGATAAAGTGAGTATTCCGCACTGATGCTTGCCATTCCCAGTCAACCACTAACTGCACTCACACATAGGGGTGAGTGATATTTTAGCGAGCTTGTTTCGTCAACATAACGACTGCAACAGCTGTAAGTTCATTTTGAAACATCGAGTCCAGCAATGTGAAGTAACCGGGGTTTCCAGGCAATATCCTTTTTTTCATGATAACCTGGACGCCTTTCGTCATAAATGCCATGCTGGGGGGTGAGCTGCGGTACTTTACTGATATTTGTTTGACTGACTGAAATACCACGCAAGTCATCATGACGACTCGGATATATGCTATGTATCAGGGATCCGAAAAGATCCTCGTCTTTCTCATTGTAGTCTTGCTGACTTGCACGATTGCCTTCGGAGTTATAACGGTAATTGGAAATATCAATGCTTCAGCGGGTAAGCTTCAATTTCATATGAAAGCTTTAAGCACATGAGACTCATGCGCAAATACCAGTGGAGATCATCCTTTCTGGCAACAACATGTGTATCAACATCAATGACAAAGCTGGCCTACATCTGCTCGCCGAAATGTTCATACCTGCCTTTATATGGGAGATCCTTGCCTTAAGTCTTTCTCTCTGGATTGTTATAAAACACCTCCGTGAACTGCGGCAATCACCAACAAGATCAACCATCCAAGACTGTTTCACGGTGTTGATAAAAAGTCATGTGTTGTACTTCGTAGGGTAAGCACGGTGATTTGGATATTATTACCTTGTTCCATTGAAACTTCCAACGTGCTAGCTTTTCTGCTGTGTCGTTCTTCTCCATCGGCTTACTGTCTCCAACCCTCTCGGTGCGCTGATTCGTGACTGACATCTGCATCTTAGACCTGGCCACTCATCATTTTTACAGGGCTCAACTTCTGTGGGATCTGGCATTTATTACGGTGTTTACCAAGTGGTCCAGTTCGTGCAGATGTTTGTCCTGGGACCACGTCTCGTCCTTAGCACTCGAGATTATAACGCTAAGCTGGTGGGCAACTCTGACGAAGGAACTCGCATGAGTACAATCGTTTTCCAACAGGGCGGACACGTGTCAACCAGCGTTAACGTTGATGTGTAGCAGGGAAATGATCCAAGTGATCGACGTTAAATTGAATCACGGATAATGTGCAGTCAGCATGTAAATCGACATACAGTATATATTTGGTGGCATTGCTTTGGAGCTTCGTCGTGGTATTTATATGTTGTGATGGCATGGCGTGATCCGACATGTGAAAGTGCCGGGGCTTATCAACTTCGTCAACTTTGAGGTTCGTCTGTCCAAGTTGACATTTGAATGTTATAATAGGCTCACAGAAAGATGTCCGAAGCTCAAACGAGTAATTTCAAGTTGTCGACGTTCGAGACGTCCATTCATGAGTACTAGAGTACTAGTCCTAACCGCGTGTGAAACGTGACAATAGTCATCGAGTGTATGCTGATATTTTACTACATGCAATTGTCGCTTCGCGGTTTCCAGCTCGTGTTGCTAACAGGGTATTCATTTCAGTCCTCCTGTCTTTCAATTGTTTCTTCAGTGAGGTTAAAACTGGGCAGAAAGAGAACCGCAAAATTTTGCTATGTCCGCGACCAGAGTTTGACATCTCCGAGTCCAGGTGTAACTTAGATGCTATGATGGTGCGTTGCCTCTCATCCTTCAGGACCGTCTATTGAATCCGATATTCCAGGAATGAATCATATGTTGATAGTCTCCAGCTCCGCGTCATACGTTGACGAGTTCAGCATTAACCGGTCTAGATTGCTGAGTGTCACATACCACAGTGAGCCATGTCACCAACATCCAGCAGAGCACGGCGGCCCTTGACAGAAATACGATCTCTTAATGGAACCCAAAGTTTAAGAGTGATAAAGAAGTCACAGCTCTTGCCTATCATACTAGTTCTGGGGTATCCGCAGCAGAATGTTCGAAATTGAGCTTCCTCGTTGACGTAAGAACGGGAGCAAACGACACGAGAAGTTGAACTCGATTGGAAACTCTTGGGCCTGAAATAACACTGTTGCACACCGTGACCATGAATAATTGTTCTGTGAGGATTTACTTTCCTATTCCTGAAATACTCACTTTGACAGTCACGGTGGCAAGTGCGTCAATGCGCGTGTTCAACACATCATGGAACCGAAAGAGGCCCGATATGAATTGCTGCCAAGGTCACATCAGGGATTCACGTCATCACGATACTTTGATATGCGCAAGGAGATAGTATAAATATTAATGGGCAAATCAACCTGCAAGCGACGCAAGCTTCTTCCTTCAAGGTGTCACCTTCACGTCCTCTCAAAATGAGTTTGGATTCCTCTAGTGTTGTACTCAGGGACCGGAAACGTGCAGGGGTCTCTGTGTCTGAAGTTGACACTGGCGCTCGGCTCGTTGCTGGGTTAACTTCAACTCTTGAGCCCGATGAGGCTTTGAGAATAAGGTGCGCTCTGAAACCTCCATGAAGATCAGCATTGTTCAAAAATCTTCGTTTCAGGAGGAAGATCGATAGATATGTCATGCCTCTGATGTGTGGTTAGTCGGCTGCTGCACTCAATTGTTCAAATCGATCGCATCTGACAATTGCTGTTCAGTTCTTTACGTGTTAGTTGGCTACATTCACTACAGATTAGCGCTTACGTGCGGTTAGGATCCAATTCATGGACAAGTTAACCTTGGGTTCTGCGGCCATCCTTGGAATTCAGTAAGGACTGTACGTCGAGACGAGCCAAACCCGGCACTGACGTTTATTACCAGGCAGGCTACGCACCTGACTACAAATGAGTAAGATATCCCTGTCTTTGGAGTCGAAAGTCTTATGGTTAACTGTCTTCAGGTACAATTGGTGAGACATGCATAACTCGAGTTTGCACAGTCCTTACACTATCTTTCAGGCTTGGCACTGCGTTCTATCTTGGTTACATTCTCTTCGAGTATCCCCAGAATCTTGCCCTTCAGAGATTCCCAGTCGGGAAGTGGATGAGGTAGGCTTCACAGTCGTTATCAACGTGGATATCAATGACGACATGTATCAGTATCAATATCTTCGCCTGGGCAATTGTACTCGCATGTCATGCAGCGTGCAAGAGCTTTCGTGGGCTTCTTGTTGTGCGCTTGTTGCTGGGCGTATGCGAGGGGTCGATCACTGCTGGATTCTTGATCGTTAGCTCCATGTTCTACACACGAATGGAACAGACGCTACGGGTGGGATATTGGTGTAAGCTCCCATTTGCAAATGATTGACAAAGTCGATTAATCGGACGCTTGGGAACCTAGCTCTGATGATTGGCACTGGTGCGCTTACTTAAATGTATATTTGATCTTGCCGCCCAAGCCAGTGAAATCTAGCACAAATAATCTCTGGTTTCATCAGCTTTGGTGTTTTGCACATCAAAACCACTGGGTTCGAACCATGGCAATGGTCTGTCATCTTATTTTCATTGTTCCATGTTCTCTCTGATAGATCGCAGGCTTATGGTCATCACTGCTATAATGACGATGATCCTTGCCATTTCATTTTGGTGAGTTTATGAAGCAAATGTTCCCCGTGCCTAATCTCCATAACCGAGACGTCTCCACCTGATAAAGGTTCTTGTTCCCTGATTCGCCTACGAACGCCTGGTTCCTTACTCCCGATGAGCGAGTGAAAGCCGTGCAGCGCCTCAAGGTATGTCTGTCGAGTTATGATATCAACCATTATCTTACAATTAGCTAAGGAAAACCAAACAGGGGTAGAAAACAAACACTTCAAGATGGAGCAGTATGTATTCGATGCAATTGTAATTTTGAATTTCTCACACACCCATCTCTAGAGTGATCGAAGCCCTGACTGACCCCAAGACATGGCTCTTCGCTCTCCTTTCGGCTCTATGCAATGTGCCTAGCTCATTATTAAATCAACAATCACTCATCCTTGCTTCGTTCGGATTCAGCTATCTACAGACAACTCTCTTGTCCTGTATTCCTGGTGTGATTCAGGTCTTGATAGTCTTCACTGGTGTTCGGCTTGCAATACGACAGCCTAATTCCAGAGCATACGTCGCTGCTATGTACTTCGTCCCGGCGTGGCTGGGCGTCTTGCTGGTCAATCTACTTCCTTGGTCAAATCGGGTATGTGGTTTGCTTCTACGAGTCTACCAAGTTGTCTTTAATATTGCATCTCGCATGATATCAGGCTGGACTTCTTGCCGGCCAGTTCCTGGGTGCGTGATGCTTGTAGTGTTTTTCCATGCTCATCGCTCCATAGCTGGATTCACTGTGCCCGGATTCGTACTGACATTGTCGTGGCTAAATAACGTGACTGCTGGTCATACGAAGAAGGTAGGTACTCTGCCAACTATTGAAGTTGCTCCCCAAGTGAAAACCAACCTGCAGGTTGTTACTAACGCCACCATACTCTCGGCTTACTGCATTGGCAACGCAGCTGGCCCTTTGATGTGGAAGGCACAATATAAGCCGCGGTAGGTCATTCATTGAACTCTAGGAAGGAAAGATAATTAATACTAAACAGTAACCACGTCCCATGGGCTGTGATCGGCACATGCTACGTCGTCTGCCCGCTACTCCTCCTTGTCATCCGTGCCGTTCTCGCCCGGGAGAATCGAATTCGCGATGCAGAGCCTGTTGACGACGGAGAAGAATATGTTATCGAGCGAATCACAGAGGATGGGAAGCATGTGGAAGTCAAAGTCGACAAGGTGCGCCCTCCGAATCGGCGATTGGTTTTCGTGTACAATGCTGATATTCTATCTGGACTAGGAATTCCTGGATCTGACAGATAGGCAGAATAGGGATTTCAGATACGTTTTGTAATGATATTAAGCGATCTTGGTCCTTGATCCGATAATTGGTATTGCGAAATAGCATCGTGTTCATTGATGGAACGGCCTACATAGGTAATGACGACGACGAGTAGCACTATGCGCCAATCGTGCTGTTACCGAACAGTGATGCATTGATGTGCAGGAGAGACTCGGAGACAACGAACCGCTCGCCGTGTCTCCCCGCGGGATCTCAATCTATTGGGCCATTGCGTACACTTGATGCATCAGTATTAATGTACTCTACGGTTCTGTATTTGAAAGTGAGATTATGACACTACTTTTCTCTAGGTTTAAGGTGATGTTGTTTCATTCACGCACCGGTTACCGCGTTCCCGGCTGACAATTTTTTTGTTAAGTTTCATCTGGACTGTGTACAGTACTACGCGTTGAGTGAGAATGTATCGCTGACTCGCTGCTTCCTTTTGTGGCACGGTTGAGTAGCATCAAGGTGTTTTCATAGTATCAGCTGCATCGATGGGAAATTGCAAAGGTCCTGGTGAGTGACAGAGAAAATCGGTTAGGTTTATTGCTTTCTCAGTTCTGTGACATTGCATTTTATTCTTCTAGCCATGCACGAATATATGTTGCTACATGCTATTACTTAGGATGTGAGGAACACGTAGTCTCCCGTAGTAAAGAAAACAACTGTCTCTCATTTTAAACAGGAACTGAGAGCACTCAAGGTGACAACACACCAGCTGGAAGCGGCCGTTTTGGGTAGTAGAATGGGCACGAGAACAAATTACAACATTGCTGATCTCTCATGCTTGCGCGACCATGTCTATCTATCAAATTGAATAGGACTCGTGCACGCATCTAGAGTATATATGTCTTGTTTGATAACCGTCTAGTCTCCAGTAGCTGGCACAATAAATAGAACTAACGACAGTCGATACAATACGCTCTGCAGAAACGTTTCAATGCTATTATAATATTCCGAATGACCAACACGCGAGAAGCTAAGCATGCTTCTTCAATAAGTACCAGATAATAAATAAGGACTGCGAATGAGAACTCAGCAAAAAAGCCTTTTTCGGCGAATATTTGCCAAGCATCCACACCAGAGCTGTGGCAAATAGGCAGCTCCCCGTGATGTACGAGTTTTCGATGAAAGCCAACATAACAAGCATGTGACAAGCTGTTAGTATGACCTTCGTCTTGCGGATAGAACCAAGGCAGACGGGTATGGTGGGGATGCCGGCCTTCATATCATCTTCGAAATCACGGACGTCGGTCATGATCTATAGACATGGTCAGCGTCAAATCCTGGGATCATATACTGGCCACTTACTGCGTGACATGAGCGGTTGACGGTTGACCAGACTATCAGTTGAACAGTACTCCACGGAGACGGTAGTGTGTCAGTCAGACTTCCTGATCCCGACAATACGGTTAGGACAACAGTGTAAATGCCACATCTGAAAGCATTGGTTGACGCGTTCAGCATTCAAGGTAAACATACAGACGTACCCTCGAATGATACCATTAAAAATGGCTTTCATACCGGGGATGCGTTTGATAACCAGAATAGGCGCGGACGCAGGAGGCTGGTGCTCGTGCTCGTCTTCACCAGACCTCCCGGGGAGGCGCTTCACAATCAGCCCAAACTTTGCGAAGTTGATCGGAGTAGTCCAGAGCAAGGCAGGAAGCACGAACGCTGCCGTCGCAAGGACGGTCGAAATTGGGCATACAGATAGTGCGAGTGCGAGGAGCACAGCATCAGCGGTGAGGAAGGTTCGTGCATATACAAACCAACATGCGAGGCGTGGATCATGTGCATTGTTGTGGTTAGACGAAAAGACCTCCTCTTTATCCTTGAGATGGTCAGCGCCGATAGCAAGGATATCCGATGTCACGCAAATGATTATCTGCGCATAAAAATTGAGTGCGATGTTCTTCAGTAATAAATCAGTGAGCGTACCGGTCTCCAGTCGAGCTTTGCACCGGCGGACATGACGTAGGACATAAGGGACGAGAGGGCCAAGCTGTTCATCGATATCACGATGGGCCGCAGGAAGAGCTCGTCTGAAAGCTTCGTGCTTGTAAGGATTGACATCTCAATTCGAGCTTCACCATATGCCAGTCTGCCGCTGTTTATATTGGGCCTGGACGATCGAGTTTACCGGCACCAATCATTTTCGGGCCATCAAAGATTTTCTGCGTGGGATAGTCAAAATCCGTGTTTTCGGGACTCGAAGTCTATTCTTGCCAGCACGCGTGCCAGAAAAAAATGGAGATATCATTTAAAACCATCAGAACGCGAAAGGAAGTCACACAAACATTACCGAGTCCGGTTGTACATAGACGGAGTCCTAGACCAGTTGGTTCAACGGGATTATGCAATGCGCAGCGGGTTTGCACAGTACACATAGGCAGATAGCATCATGCAGCACTTACATTGGTTGTTTCATCATCGAAGTCTCTATTCCTGGTGCGTATCGATAAGTAGAGATTGTGAAGATAGGTCCACCAATAGCAATGTCACATCCGGTCCGAGTATTCGGACCCATGCGACCCTGAGTAACTTGGTCCAACAGCTCAACATCGTGCAAGTCCTAGATAATATTGATGACTATTCTCACTACCACAAGGTCAGCCACCAGGACCTATCAGCTTCTCACCGCTGTAAATCACTGACTGTCAAACTACTCTGATCGAGCAGCTGGTAGTGACATCATCAGCTCTCAAGTCCGACCGAGATTTCGGGCTCGATCTGACTACAACGCATTTTATGTCCGAGATTAATATCTCGTCGGGTCGGTCAGAACGATACGAAGAAGGCAGAAGTAATATAGCACTCACACTTGTTCCAACTTATCCCCATTTTTGGCGTGCATAGTACTATAGGTGTGCATTCGAGTCCCGTTCATTCAAGGTTCACTGGTTCTGAGAAGCGTCTAGTGGCGTCCCGAAATGTCGGATAGAAGCTGGCTCGACTTAGTCTGGTTAAATGTTCTAGTTGCCTGTCGACATTAGCTTTCTACAGCGAGGGATAAAATGAACAGACCTATCCAACACTGTCAATGACGTAGATCTATTCTTGGGAAACACATGGTTTCTTTCTGCTTCAGTTCACTGACTGCCGTAAGAATATGGGACACTTGAGAACGTGCGAGGGAGACATTATTTTTAGCAGACGCACATGTCGCTGAATCTTTGCCACTAACCGCTGCGACCAATGTTTTATTCACTGCGGAAACGACTAGCAAATCCGCCTGCGATGAGCTGCCTGGGATCTATAGATTCTTGAGATAAGTACACCTTACCCAGCACGATGATAAATTCAAAGACAGGGCAACATTAAGAGGGTTGGAATTGCCAGATAGAGCATCCGAGGTTGCGACACCAGCCGTGAAGAGTGCGAAGGGTACCACGAATGTAACAGCCGATACTGCATATGCAGATGTAAAAAAAAAGACAGACAGGTCAGTGAAAACGACATGGCATCATCGACAGCAGAAACTTGCTTGCAATTCCGCCACACACTAACACTAGAGATTGACATCACAAGTATTTTTGACGAGTCGTGATCGCGGTTCACCTGTGGCAAAGCCTTAGTGAAAGTATACCTGAGCAGAACAGAATCACAGATCTCCTGCAGCTAAGTATTGAACTTCTTGGACTCTTGGTGCGAATGAGGGAAATGTTAAAGGAAGATTTCGTCGGATTCAGTCGGAATACCAGCTTTCGTGGGTCTGACAGTCACTAGAATAGTCGGCACTCGAAGTGAGTCTAGTTGAGTTACGACCTCCAACAGAACTCCACTCTGAGTGCTCTTGCATGATATGCGCCAGTAGCAGTATCTAGGAATCGGCACTACTTTGACTTGTCACAGGTGAACTTTGAGTCGCTGCTCCGGGTTCGAGGTGTAAGAGTCAACAAGTGGCGCTGAACGCTCACGTGCCTTTATGTAAAGTTTAAATTTCCTTGAATTCAAGCTTTATTGCAGCTTGTGCCTCTCCGTCTCCATCTCTCGAAACACTGATACAAAATCTTGAAACCACCGCTATCAAGCCAAACGCTACCCCCGGCTTCCCAAATGGCCCATATTTAGTGCGACCATACCAAGGAGCAGATTCTCCTTGCTTTGTTTTGCTGCTGGCCAAAGAACGGGATCTCTGTCTTGGTTTTCTGTGCTAGAATGCTTCAGAAAAACTGGTATATACCCTATAAATCAGTATAAAGGTCTGTTAGAAGTTCGAACCGCCTGGCCAAGAGCGTGTCAATAGTCCAGCAAGATACTTTGGACCGTGTACTACACTTGCGTTAGCCAGAATGACTGACAAGTCATGTTTATGCTGAATACTTCTGTGGTCGAGCAGTCCGGCCCTTCACCTCGTAGATGGTATTCTTTCACGTAGGAAAGTTTTTTTCATTACAGTTCGACCTCTCCATTGACAAGAACGCCTTGACCGCGTGCGACAGTTCAAATCTATCTGGATATACTCGCTCTTTATTGGACCCGTTCTCCCCTTCAAGTGGCGGGTGCTCTCCGGTTCTCGAGGTTGAATTTTTAGGTATACTACGTTTTGAAATTCGATTATCGTCGATCACTTTAACTTGACTAGTACTCTTGCAGGTGAATCTGGGGCGCGGCTCAGTGTTGTTGTAAAGTTTGGGACCTTACTACGCCTGCTTCTAGGGCCGCCACTTGTGCTGTTGGTGAAGCTGCGAACTGGCATACTGGGCGCAACTGCCTTGGATATTCCAGTGTTATGCTGACACTGTCCAGACAGGAACTTCGACCTTGATGAGCGTTAGGACTGAAAGTCTCGTCTTTCAGCTGAAAAAAAGGTTGAACACCAAGTCGCCAATTGTCCAGCGCGTGCCTGGGCCAGAAACTCGAGCAGCAAGTCAAGCTTTTGCGTCGGGGTTTGACGAGTGTAAGTCTACTTTATGCCTGCACATGTGCTCGCATCATCTTTCTGATTTTCTTAGATTACTGAGGACTAGTTACAAGTAAGGAGAATTGTTAGATTCATTGCCATCATCCACTTATTCGATGGCAACTTGGGGTCAGCTTTTCTTATTGCCCCTCACAGCAGCATTCTCGTCAAAACGTGCGTTTCCGTCGTAGCTTCGGGGCTCCTCGTGGCTTGCGAGGGGTGCACGCTGGTGGAACAGGTGGAGACCAGGGAGTTGTGTCAGTAAACACAGACATGGTTGGTTCAGTCGATGACGTGAGTGAGGAGCTCAGTTGTTGTGCAGGGCATCAGCTTATGTTGAATTTATGACTCGTTTTTCGTTGGTGGCGAATTCCGAACGATATCGCAAGGCGGTCGCGAGTGACTGTGCAATTTTCGGGTGAAGCAGCACCACAGTATTTTGTGGAGAACTCGGTTTATCATATATAGGAAGTTGCGCTTATGCATATAAAAAGCCTAGGTAGGTAAGTTAACACAATAAGTATGGTGAGATGACAACAAAGATATAATCTACGAAACTGACTACGAACATATCCTTCGATAGTCAGTTGCACCCAGAAACGTCTCTAAGGTACTTGTCAATTATAACTGAAGATACTGCCTCGTCAACAAATACCAGATAATAAACAAGGACTGCGAATGAGAGCTAAACAAGAACACCTTTTTCGGTGAATTTTTGCCTAGAATCCACACCAGAACTGCGGCAAATAGACAGCTTCCCACAATGTATGAGTTTTCGATGAAGGCCGACATAACCAGCATATGACAAGTCGTCAATACGACCTTCGTTTTGAGTATGGAACCGAGAAGGACGGGTATAGTGGGGACGCCGGCCTTCAGATCGTCTTCGAAATCACGGATATCAGTCATGATCTGTAGACATGGTCAGGGTCAAATTATGTGTGCGATCATATGCTGTCTACTTACTGCGTGGCATGAACCGTTGACGGTCGACCAGACTATTAGTTGAACAACACTCCATGGAGACGGCAGCGTGTTAGTCAGATTGCCTGATCCCGACAACACCGAGAGAACCACAGCGTAGATGCCACATCTGAAGAGCATTAGCTTACGCGTGCATCGTTCAAGGCAAACGTGCAGACGTACCCTCGAATTATGCCATTAAAGATGGCTTTCATGCCAGGAATGCGTTTGATAACAAAGACAGGTGCAGATGTAGAAGGCTGGTGCTTGCCTCCACCAAATTTCCCGAGAAGACGCCTCGAGATCAGCGCAAACTTCTTGAAGTTGATCGGAGTGGTCCAGAACAAGGCAGGAGCGATAAACGCCGCCGTGGTGAGGAGTGTCGAAGTTGGACACTGAGATAGCGCCAATGCAAGGAGCACAGCGCTGGTGGCGAGGAAGGTTCGTGCATATGTAAATCAAGAGGCGAGGCGTGGGTCGTTAGCGTTATTGCGGTCCGACGAGAATTCCTCCTCTTTATCCTTAAGATGGTCAGCACCCATGGCAAGGATATCCGACGTGACACAGATGGTGATCTACGAAGACGAATGCATCAGCGACATTATCTGGTATTAAATTAATGAGCGTACCGGTCTCCAGTCAATACATCCGTTGGCGGACATGACATAGGACATAAGGGTTGACAGGGCCAAGCTGTTCATCGATATTACGATGGGTCGCAAGAAGAGCTCATCTGCAAGCTTCGGGATTGTGAGGATTGACATGTTGATTGAGACTGAAGAGTAGGCAAATGCTACTCACCTCCGCTTTTTATACTGGTGCAACTACGTTCCATCACTCGAAAAACTGGCACGGATCAGGTTAGGTCATCTGTACGAGATCAGAATCAACGTTCAAACCTGTGCTTTTTCAGCACTCGCGCCCCTGGATTTTGCGGATTTTGCCTTGCTTAAGCTTTCGATATCTGCAAAACTTCCTGGCAGTATAATGTATCATGTACTGTAATTGTAGAAGGTATGTGATATATCCACACCTTTAATCCTTAGACAGTGATGTATCAGCCTCTGTCACCTATACCATTTGCCCGTTATATATCATGCTACTATTGAGTGATGTATCAGTATGCATCTATACCGCTTGTCAGTAATATATCATGCTACCATCAAGTGATGCATCAGTATGTTTCCTGTATCATTATATATCATTATTTCTTGTAGCGTTATACATCATTGCCTTGTGACTCAGCGAGTGATATATCATGTATACCATTGCCTCGTGACTTCAGCGCGTGATGTATCCTGTATTGTTATATATCATTCTCGTGACTTTCATGACTCAGTAGTTGATATATCATGCCTAGTATGTCATAAAACATATATTAGAAACCTCCGTCGTATACAAAATTGCCGCTACAAACAAATTGGACATATGCTAAAGTACTTATATCAGTCCGCAGGAGGCTCGGCACTCCATGACGGGACAGCATCCCACAATGACCTGAACCATGCAGACATTCTCCGACGTAGCATTGCCTGGCGATGTGCGTATGCAACCGCACCCTCTGTGAATGCAGGTGATGAAAATTGCCGTCGTGAGCCTTGTGCGTCCCACCATTGAGCCTGCCACTCAAAGAAAGAAAGAACACGGCGCATTTCCTCACGAAGGAGTTGTACCTCCTCCTCCCACCGATGAGCCCATGCCCGTGCCTTGCACCATTCCACACGCAATGCTACAATATATTAATCAAGCGATGCGCACAGTCAAAATCAAAGACTTACAATCCTGCAGCCCTTCCTCCTGATTGTTTGATACCCCAGGCGTTTTCCATATCCACGAAATATTCTGCTGGCCAACCGTCTTCCCTTCGTTGTGGTTGAGTGGGACTGCATCTTTTGCCCTGTCCAGTGGCTTCAGTATCCGCTGCCAGTCGTCGTTCTTGCCTAGTTTTGA
The DNA here is from genome assembly GCF_016647625.1 of Suillus subalutaceus. NCBI lineage: Eukaryota > Fungi > Basidiomycota > Agaricomycetes > Boletales > Suillaceae > Suillus > Suillus subalutaceus. Next base: position 85,647 of record NW_024540310.1, read on the forward strand.
AGCAAGCATTATAAGTGCGTCTCGGGCAGCAGTGTACTTAGCTGATATTGCATTGATACGACTTTCGGCAGAGTGAATAATGCCCTGGGCACGAGTGTTCGCACGCTGACCTCGAACGAAGGCGTTCTTGTACTTGTAGAGGTGGTAGGTCATGTTGATGACAGCGCGGAGGTCATCCAGAGCATCATTTGCCTGTGCCTGACGCAGATCCCATTCGTACCTTAGCAAGCGGTTGTCACAAGGGAAGCTCGAGGGCAGCGAAGAAGGGAGAAAAAGTTGTATCTTGTGGACCTTGTCCTCAGAGGCAATATCATCGGGTGAATGCAGGCAGGAGACGTAGGGCATGTACAATAATTGTACTCGGGACCAGGTGCTGATTCTACGACGGAGGGCATTGATGTGCTGGAGAATCTTGATTTTTTGCGCATCGGTTGCATGCTGTCCAATGGTGCGAGCTTCAAGCTCAACACGTCGCCTAAAAACATGTCAGCCACAAGCACAATATGTGATGCGTGAATACGCACTGCTGATCTTCTAGTTCCATCCCTGATGATATAAGGACCGAAGGTGATATATCATCGTCCAGGGAGATGTGTATGCCATGCTCGATTTCTTCTGCCTCAGCCTTCGATAATGCCAGGCGCACAGCGGCCTGGGTCACAGCTGTCAAATTACTCTCAGTGACGTGAATTATCTGACACAAAACAATACTCACTAGTCCTCGCTTTGACTTCAAATGGATTCGTCAGGGAACGGTCTGACTCCCACATCTCGATCTCTTTCCGCCATGTAGCTAATTGATCTGGATCTAGGGCGGCCTCAAACTCCTTCAGATCAGAGGCACTGTTCTTCAACCTCAGGTATTGCAGCCTTATATTTATGGAGGAGAGTTGTGCCTGTGAGAGTAAATCCCAGTCAGTATTGAATTGTTATTGATAGAGTGAAAACTAACCCATGGTGCAAACCTTCTTCCAATTCCAATCGTTGAAGTGATCATCTAAGGTGTCTCGCCTGGATCCAGGTCCCATCGCGCGAGTGCTTGTAGCGATGGGGTTGATATCTGCCCACCCGCGCTCTGGGGCTTCGCCATCAGTCTGCCCAACACCCTTGATGAAATTAAACGAGAATTTCGTTTGGCAACTGGCGATGTGTGCTGGTAGATGAAACTTAGGAACAAAAAATGCGACAACCTTGTGATCGTGGTCGATATGATACTGGTGTGGGAATGTCGACATGCACGACCAAAGATTTTTGTTCCACTGACAGGCGATATCGTAAGATATGTTGAGGACGTGAATGTCTTGTGAAGAGCGCATGCTTGAAAAAAATAGATAATCCATATTGATGTACCTATCAATGGTAGGTTAAGGAAACACGACTATGATGCATTAGATAGAAGAACGCACCTTTCTCCTTTTTGTAAGTCACCAACTGAACACGGTCGTTTGAAATTGTGCCGCGCACAATCAACTGTGCCGCGCACAATCAACTGTGCTGCGCACAATCACTGTGCCTGCACCCGTTGCCGCAAGTCCACGCGAAGCCCTCGTATCTGCTAGGTTCACAGCAGAGTGGCTAGAGCATGTGCTCTTCTACATTTAACCATGGTTAGCGGCAGTGTCTTAGGCAAGTATATTAAACTTACCTCCTGGGGATTCCCCACCCTGTAGTGCGAAGCCAGAAAGTCCTTGTACGCAGTCTCCTCCACAAAAAATGCATACCCGCGATTCAGTCCTGGATCAACAGCATCTGAGGATACATTATGCCGAACTAGTCGGAAATTTGCATCAATAGCCAGGAACATTGCATACAAAAATCTGTGGCTGAGTTAAGAATGAAACGCAAAACTTGTATGGGTGTTCTTACTGGAATTCCGGTGGAGAATTTTCCCACCCAACAGGTAGATTCCTGCTTGGATGGGGACAGGCAGGGCATAAGACGGCACAAGCACCGGCCTCTGTTGCTTGGATGCCTCCAGGATGATGACCCTGACCGCAGTGCTTCATTTGCATCACTGAAGCGCCATTCACGTATCATCCGAAGAAGACTTGCATAGCGATCCTAAGTAATACATGTCAGTACAAATGTATTTGAATACAAGACCACTTTGCCTACCTTTAGGACACGAGTGCCTGTGTTATCCGTGAGGCGAGCAACAGTATTATAAAACTCCCATGCCGATACTTTAGATTCAAAGGACAGCATTTGAAAATACTCTAGCGTGCGAAAGGTGGCGGCTGATTTAGGGTCCAGTGTGGTGGCGGGAAACAAGCGAACACGTAGCAACTGGGTGATGTGCAGCTGTGCAGACTCACATCCACAGAAATCGAGTCCAACTTCATGGACACCATTGTAGTCGATAATAATGAAGTCGTCGTTGAATGTAGGGATCGGATTGACGCATTGGACACCAATGGGATGCCCCAGCTGAAAGCGGACTCCCAAGGCCTTCAATGTGGTGGTCTGAAATGAGGTGCCATTCCAACACTGCGACTTTGTAAGTTCAAAATGATATTCAGAAACAAAAAGTATACACACCTCTATCCTGTGAAGCGGTTGCCTCTCGTGTATGTGCAGAGCGCATGAGAGACACACCAATTCTGCACCGTGACAGTCTTGGCATCGATATATCGGGTCTGCTTCCCCACAGAAACACGTGGTTTGTGCTAAGTCACCGCGACCCTCTAAGCGAATAAATTCTAGTAGAAAGAGGTCGGCATCAGAATTCCACAGGTGCAAAGGATCATCCTAAGGAGACCTTGGTTAGAATGACTACTGCATTGACAATCAATATGACTTACCCCAGCAGTCCGCTTTCGCTTGCCAGAACCAATATCCTCATCAACGTCATTGAGTGATGAAAAATCAAAATTGTCTGTTGGTAGATCGTGTACGTCTTGTGATTCAGGCTCCCCAAATCGGCGTTTGGCGGGTGAGTGTGGGACTGTGTAGTATAGTGAAGAAACAGCAAGACGACCAGTAGTTGCGGCCTCAAAACTGATGTGTTTGCGCTGCTGCTCCTGGCGAGTCTCTTGCGGAGTGTCGTTGGTCTCATTTCTGACTGCTCTTCCCGCAGCATCATTGTGAGCAAAGAAGTTGTTCTGGAACTGCCGGAGATTTCGCCGCTTTCGACTAGCAACCATGGTGTATTCTGAGTCTTGAGATGAGGCTGCGTACCATGTGCCAAACACCGGTTTTTCTTGGTTCTTTTACGTGTAGATAAGCGTAGGACCAGTGCGACTACACTACAGGTCAAGTTAATCCAATGTAATCAGATAACATTAAGAAACTGACGCATGACTCATTTGGAAGGTGTTTGCCAGCTAAGTGAACCTGCTGATATAGCATCATCATATGCTTCAGTACCGCCCTGATCTACCAGTGCAAAAAACTCCCTTTCTGCAGCAAGCCATCGTGTTGTCAAATGGAGCAGTTGCTCACACTGCTGTGATAGAGCGTCATGCCCAATCCCTGGTGCACATAGCCGTACACTCTCTGCCAGGTTGGTAATGCACTGGTGCAAATTGTGCACATAAGTATATGCATCTTCGAGCTCGGGGGATATTACATCCCATCCTTCTGTGTCAATGCGTTGAAGTATTGTAAGAAACCGTTTCATGAAGGTATTGTGCTCAGGAACTCCTGCTCTGTAGCCTAGCTCCATGTACAGTATATCAATGTCTTGAAACTTGACGACAATGGACTTAGATAGTGGTCAACATATATCGTGCGCACTGACACAAGAAAGACTCACTTCACTCATTTGAGAGTGTTTTCGCCAACGAGTTCGTGACTTCGCCTGCTCCGTGGTCTTGTTTCTAGATCAGAACGAACCAGATAACTGTTAATTCCATAGGACAGTGATAAAAGCTAACCTTGCATAGTGAGCTCGCTTGCTTTTCAATCTAGCATTGCGACGATCTTCTTCAGACTTGTATTTTGGCGGCATCGATATGGGTAACTTAGCATTTGGAATTGGTTCACGGCAAATGGCCTGATGGGCCAGTCTTTTCGAATGGGAGCCACACTTCGGGACAGATGACATGTAGAATGCAAATGGTAGCCACACTTCGGGACAGATAGATTTGTATACTGTGTTGTACTTACTTGGTACGGGTTGGATGATCACTAGAAGACTTAATATTAAGAATGTCCGACTTGCGCGCAAAAGATGTTGGATGTGACCATGGCAAAAGCTTATATTTTAATATGTACAAATGACGGAGCATATAGTACAGAACATATCACACTGCCTCACTGCACCATGCATTAAACGCGGTCTGAAAATGCTCCTTCGCTTCAGAGAGTGTTCTAAAGTAATATACTGTTGTGCCGGTAGCACGAAGTTTGCGGGCAGTATAGCTAAGTATTGAACATGAGGCACAAATCCAAATGAATGAAGAGACCACGTACATGTCATCGAACAATCCCATTCCATGATCGCCCGTACTTACAAACCATTTGAAACGACTAGCAGGGTCGATGTCAATATTGACAAGTGTTTCAACACTGGAATTGACATCAACCATCCGACGCTCTCGCTGAGATTCTTCCCCATCACTGGAGGGAAAGTCAAGCTCGGAACCAGGGCAAAATATCTTCATCGACATTGTCCGCAGGGCCGATCCAGACGTCAGAGACATCAGTGTCGTCCTCGACAACATTTGCGTGGCTGTCGCTGTCTATTGCGCCCTGGTGAGGGTCTGCACAGTGCGTATGGTGTCAGCTTTTTTAAAAAAATGGTAGTTAAATTGAGCATACCGTGTCGCGCATGAAGTGCGCAGTCTTCACCTTCCGGTCGATAAGGCCAACCATATGGTTGGGGAGAGAATGGGGGAACTTTGCAATAATCAGTGAGCATTATGGAGAGCTGGAAGTAAACGACTTACTCTGTCCACTCTGAACCAACCGAATGGCCTCGATGAACTGCTCGAGTGTGAAGCAGGGATGGGGTAACATTTGAACGGGACGGTTGTGGCAGCACCTGATATCTGAGTGGGACATGTTTGCGAAGCTGAATGAAGGCAGTAAGTTCAAGTTAGCAATGAAGAAAAAAGTATTTGTACTCCTCATCGATTGATTGGTATTGATTGGTTGACTTTGTGAAAAAAAAATGAGCTGAATAAGGATGCGGTGAGGAAATTTGTAACGCACGAGTGACCTGCTGCACCCCCCCCCCCCCCCCCCCAAAAGGCGACCGGAAAGATGTGAGCATACCAGCTAGAAAAAACGGATATCGCACTGACATTGTATGCTCAGATGGCTCCTCCGAGGTGGACGACGGCAGCGGAACTTTCATGGCTGCAAAACGAAGTGCCAACATACCTTCAGATGCAGAAAGAAAAGAAAATAGTTCGATTCTTCGAACTACTGTACCCAAAATGGTTCAGTGGTTTCCCCGAACATTTGAGAGTTTGGCCCAGAGAGCCAAGCAAAAACTCACCTGACGAGGACACCGAGATCGACGAATCTGGTCTTGACTTGGCCAATGATGAGGTCAACGCTGAGCCGGACCATGAAAACAGTGTGAGCGACGGGGAAAAACTCTCCCAGTTGGATGCAGAGCAGACAGAGGTGCTCAATGCTGCCATCAAGCATCGACGCAAAGTGCATTTCTTTGATATCGAGCTGAATATAGGTCGGAATCCTGATTAGCTGGTCTACAGAAATTGCGGGAGTGGTTTCGAAACAATACCAAAGGAAAAACTACACCTGGTGGGACCTCAACTAGCAAAATCCTAACTACGTTGCTTGGCCAGTGTGCACGAGGCACCCGAGACCTCAAAGAAGTCGAGGTGTACTCGCAAATTCACTATGAATCTAAAGTCAAGCCCTTAGTTTCTGACGACATCAAGGAAAACAACCTTGTACTACCTGATCAGAAGCTTCGTGCTATCCGGCAGCACACGAGCGAATGTTTTGCAAACGAGTCAGAAGATGTAAAGGATGAGGTTCGCGATGAGACTGTGCGTATCAATGCTGCCAGAAAGTTGGGATCAGTTGTGGCGGGTCAAGATTGGACAAAAGAGGAAATTTACCGGTAAGCGATTCTTTGATGTTGTTGTGTCCGACTTCAGCGCTTCAGCTGATGCCTTTTGGAAGTGCCATTCAAGAGCTGCCCATCGTGCTGGGTCAAATATTCGAAGAGCTTTCAACTCTCACGGGTGGATGGCACTACTCACTTGTTATGGGTGGGCCTGACCCTTTATGCGAAGGTGATATCATGACGTTAAGGTGCGTCTTTCTTGCTATCTCATTTGCAAGAAGTTAATTCGTCATCTTTTGTTAGTTATCACCACGGTAAATCCTTGGAGGGTTTGAGCTTCAAGACATCGACACCAAACTTCCACGAACAATATTTGTTACCGTTTGAAAAATACCTGGGTCACATCTATGGTAAGTATCATCCTCGGTTAGTTCATAGAATAACAGCTGATATATCAATAGGTCCTTCTGTGAAGGGAACTTCAGTTCCCGCTTCTGCATCCAGTTCACCTCCTCCATCAACTATCAACCTCGTTTCGCCATCTGCACCCTGTGCGCCTCCTCCATTGACGACGGATTTCATTTCAACATCCGCACCCAGTGCGCCTCCTCTATCGACCATGGACCTTTCGACATCTACACCCAGTGTGCCTCCTCTATCGACCACGGACCTTCCGACATCTACATCCAGTGTGCCTCCTCTATTGACCATGGACCCTTCGGCATCCACACCCAGCGCGCCTCCATGGACCATGGACCTAATTTCGCTAGATGAGCCATCAGACCAGTCAAGTGCCCGCCTACTTCAAGGGCAGGAGTTCAATACTTCTGGTCTGGTACTTGATCCACCCCAATGGAATGGATGGCAAAGTCACCCAGACCCCAACCCATCTTACATGTCTTCCATCGCTCCAGACTCGCCGATCACTGCTTGGAGAAGGGAATATGGGTTCAACGGAAATGGGACTACGTCTGCCGCACTCCCAAGCGCCATCATGCAGCCTCAACTGCCATTTTCCCCACCACTCACCTTCGTACCAGACATTCCTGTTGATCAACATTTGCTGCTGGCCTCTTTGCCTGAATCTTTGCTGCCGGTCTCTTTACCTTCACTGCCGGTCTCTTTACCTTCGCTCCCGGTCTCTTTACCTTCGCTGCCGGTCTCTTTGACCAATCACGCGCTGCCGGTACCTGAACGTGCACTGCCGGTCTCTTTACCGGAACCAGCACTGTCAGTCTCTTTACGGAAACCTGCGCAGCTGGTCTCTTCACCACAACCTGCGCTGCCACTCGAACCTGACCAGGTCATGTTGGCGCATAATTCAAAGCCTTCAACATCCTCCGAACACACTGTCGCAACCCAAGCTAGGCGCTCGGGACACTCAGGACGTCCTTCAACTCGAGCAGAGGAAGCTAACAAAATTGGTGATACCAGCTTACAGCAAGTGACGAAGGCGGGACCTAAGAGAAAGCAGAACGTGGTACAAGCTTCAGAGTCTCGGAAAAAGTCTCGGAAATGAGGTCATTGTGGGCCTCCAGCCTTATAGATACATACTATGCCTATGCACCCTTGTCAACAATGTTAATTTGAGATTTTTTGGTGTTCGTATTTGAATGCTTCTGCCGCAAGACAATTCAGACCATCTAACACTGTATCATTAGCATTTTACTGATATACTGGCAGTAAGATCATGATATATCACACTGTATGCTAGCCGCAGTATACCACTAGAGTAAGTGATATATCACATGGAACACTGTAGGGTGAATTCAAAAGCTAAGTACATCATGATATATCACACTGTATGGCTAGCCGCATTATACCAGAGTAAGTGATATATCACATGGAACACTGTAGGGTGAATTCAAAGCTAAGTACATCATGATATATCACACTGCTAGTAGGGTGACGCTGAATTCAAAAAGCTAAGTACTGGTGATATATCACAATCCAAGTAGCATATTTTATTAATACTCAGTAGAGGGCGATGATATATCAATAAAATGCAATGTATCATGATTTACAGTGGATATGCTACTAGTATATGAGGCAGTGATGTATCATGAAATATATTATTTATCACTGGTGGTAGGTGATGTATCACGCTCTATTGGTTACTGAAGGTGGGGGACAAGTGATATATCATTGATACATCATATGTCTATGCCTATGGTTTATAGGTGTGGATGTATCACTACCCTTCTACAATGACAGGTAATTGATACATCATTATGACATTATAGCCTGATATCTGCGCGCTGGGCCAAAAGCGGTGTGAGAAGTCGCATTGGCTATAGTCTGGCTCGGGTGGTTTGAATTCACAGACGGTGTCCTACAATAGTTGGTTAATGAGACTACGTGTATGAAGTCTCAATACACATCCAGGTACTCGTGTGCTGTGCAGCACTTACATTCGAACAATTTGGCTTGTTTTCGGATTCCTATCATGCAAAAGTAGCGTTAAACGTTCTGGTTGCCTGTCGACCATCTTTTCGTTTGATGAGTAAGAAGAATAAAACCAGACCTGGCTGACACTCCGTCGATGTCGTAGATTTGTTCTTGAGAGATGTATTTTTGCACTCAGTCACACCGAAGTACACCGAAGTCATGACCTACTAGTACATCTTTGTATTACGTTAGGCAGCACATGAGGGAGTCGTTATTTTTAGCACGCCTATTAATTAAGAGACAATTAATTGCTCGACAAGCCGCCTGTGATAACATTGACATTCGTACCTATCATTAGAGTCTATACTTGATATAGTTGTAACTGTCTGATTGTGGTGAATGAAACAATAGGAGTGGAGTGGCCTCCTTGTGGTACAACCGTTGGTTCCGAACGCGCATTTTCTAGCTGGGCGTGATAAGGCGGTATATGTGCATTGCAATGGTAATGCTGGTAAAATCTGTATATGAAAAGAACAGGTACTAGGCCTTGGAAACTCGGCACCAGCCGCAGAGATGCCCAAGAGCGCCCAAAAGATATCGTTAGAAGTGGGGCCATCGGAAGGTACGAAGTTCGGCTCCCGCGCGCTTGACCGCATTTGGATTCATATGCAACACATGTACCAGCGAGTAATAGGAACCTACCTCTGGCGCTCACCAACGCAAACGTGAACAGCAACGACGAGGAGAGGCCCTCAATCTGATTTGCAATGTTCGCGTTGCAAACTTCTCACCTTGCTCCGATATTGACCGGTGCTTTGGATTTCTGCAATTGCTAAGTACAGTTTTGAGTTTCTAGATTTTACATCTAGGTTGTTTTTTACGATGTTTTTTTTTTTATCTCCTGACAGATTATCTTCCATCCAACATGACCTTGCTTTGCAAGGTGACTCAACCTACAACTCGGGTTGTTCACTGTTACCCATCACTTTACCGTACTTGTCCAGAATACCCGCCATCCTCATCTAACTCCCAAGTCAACCCTTCACCGCACTGAACTCCACTCATTCGTCACTTTTGCTGGCCCTGTCCTTCTCGAATCTCCAGTGATTGACTGCGCGCTTTTAGTGTTCATGCCCTCATATGACCACCGCTGTCCTCCGCCAAAGCTGACCTTCCCTCCGCCCAACTCATCCTATATTATACCCCCAACAACGCCGGATATACAGTCACGGAGTTATTCAACATCGATGTTTCCAGCCTCAAAGTTGCAACCGCGTCTCCCGGGCCTGCAGATATGGAGGATCGTACTGTTCATGTCTCATCGGCATCATCATCGCCGGGTATTCCAAAACACAAGCCTGCTCTGGTATCACCACCGCCATCCTCTGTCACACCCGCAAGCTCGCTTTCCAGATAAAAATGAGTATTCCCCTGCAGGACAACCTTCCCGCCCCTCGCGAACGGCAACTCAAACAGCAATGAGTTCAACGTGTTGTCCATTTCGAGATCCTTTGTCGAAGTTGGACAAACCTAGAACATAAACAGACTCGACAAGTCTCCTCTTTACTCCAACATTACGTCGACATACTGTCTAGCATTAGTAGCAATAGACACAAATACACTGATCTGCATGGACTCTATCAATCGCGCGTCCGATCTCATTCCTTCGACCATCTCACCACTGAATTTGACAATTCTCACCTGGTCATGCCTACAAGGGTGGAACACTCAAAACACTACGCTTGGACATGCAAAGCATCTAGCGACTGAAGGGATTGGTCGAGTGACTGCCTGATGTAGGGCCCAGGCCGGTTACAATGACAAAGACCTCCAAAGCCCTGTCGGGCCTCAGTGTCACGCAATTCCATATCAGTCTTTACTTGACTATCCACATTGAGCTGACCTCCATCGATGTACATATCTCTGGCAAGTAACTATCCTGGTGCTGACTCGATGTTGTAACAGATAATGAAGCCTTCAAACGGATGTGGTTACTTCAAGGACAATGCACTCTCGCGTCACATGGCCCACATCCACTAGTAACACTAGTAATCTCCACAAAGCGTCCCTGTACGAACTCCACAAGCGTTTGTCCACCGAGAAGCGCAACTCCGCATGTGTCTGTCCACCACAAACCACAATGGCACGACCACCACCGGGAATCGTATATATACCTACCCCAATACCTACCCAGCATCATCATCACCCCAAGTTGAATCACATTCACCTCACACAAAATCAAGTAGTATCCCCACTCATACTCTTCTATAACCAATCATGCCTAAGGTAAGCCCAATCACGCACATGCTTCATGCACTCACTTGAAGACCCTCCTGAAATATTTAGCGCTACACTTGTCCTGCTGGCTGCGACCAAACTTTTACCAAGTTCGGCGACATGAAGAACCATGAGATCACACATACAATGAAGTACGTGTTTCTCCTCTGCGGTATACAGCTCACCTCACTTATATTTGCTCATGCAGGGGATACTTCTGCATGTGGCCCGGGTGTGACTTTGTGACAAAGAAAAAAGACAGCTACAAAATCCATACTGCTAAGCAGTACGTGCTCGATCATCATCGTCATGGATTCCACCTAATGAAGAATTTTATTTTATTTCATCTTAGTGCGGGCGAGGAACGCTCCATTTGTCCTCACGATGATTGTGACTACAAGACAAACGACCCTTCCTGCCTCACGAGGCACTGCAAGAAACAACATGGGTATGTTCCTGTGCCGCGCGGTCATGGTGCCCCCTCCGCAACAGGGTTGCAGCCTCCGGCACAGCTCCCGCTCCCTGGTACATCATACCAATACCAACCACAACCTACTCAATACCAACCACAACCTACTCAATACCAGCCTCCCCCACCTATCCATAACCAATCGTTGGGAGTCTTATATGGCTCAGCAGATACCGCAGACCAGTATACCATTTATACCGGACCCGTGAGGGCCCAAAATGGGTGGACTGAGGGTTGTATGTGTCCTGAATTGATGCAGAGATGCCCTTCGGAGATGCCAGGGTATGAATATAGGCGTCATTAGTTTTGCATAATCTCGAGACTCTGGAATTATCCTGTGTTACTTTTTCTTTCTTTCTTGATGATGCTCGTTCATGTCTGGACTCGACACCCTTCCACTCATTTATATATCTCATTTATCACTTATCTAAAAGCACTTTGCAATGTTTTGTCTACAGCTAAAGGCTAATACACTCTTTTATCAATGTAATACGTTCCTATTATTAGATCGGTATCTCCACTGATGCAGCAAGTCCCCGACTCCCTTTCTTGTGCAATTGCCTCTCTATTACATAGTGAGGCACGAATGAAGGATTAGAGTATAGTCTTCGGGCGAGCGGAAAGCGCCGTGTGTGCCTCTTGTTTCCGCTCTCCCACCTAGCTCGTAGACTTAAGTCCTTTCGAGCTTTTCCTTTTCTTTCCTCTCTTTACCCAATACCCAAGGCAATCCCACTAGATCATTTAGTCCACTTCCATTTACCAAATTATAACTTCACATTTAATTCACTCGTCATGGCCCGCATCACTTCGGACCCAGCCTTAGACATCCAACCTGATTTCTCTTCTCCTACCTTCGAAGGCCTCAGAAACCGAATCATTGGTGGCACACCAACAACTCATGCGGAAGTCGCAGCTGACTTGAGTACAGCCTGGCAACAAGACTGCAACCTTTGTGTCATCGCTTGGACGACACAAACAACTGAAGACGCTCGCCTCGTAGCCAAAGCTACCAAGGCAGAACAAGAGCAAGCAGAGCAAGAACGCCTATGGTTAGAACTCGAAGCTGAAACTGAGCTTTGCGAAGCTGAGAAGAAGAAGCCAAAAATCAATGATTTTCAGACAGGCACAGCCGTCAGCGATATGCTAACTCCTCACCCATCACAATATGCCATCCACAAACTAAAATCCTTCGAGTACGTTGAGCTCTGGTACTTCAGCCCTGATGGATGCAAGGCAACAGCTGATGAGGCCAAAATCAACGCAGATGACACCTTCGGTTTCACCAAAGTAGATGATTTTGTAGCTCTCAAGCCAGTTGCCTCCTTCAAAGCCTCCCGCAGAGCCATCCAGGACCACAGTCTTGAATGGCGCCAATTTGACCTCGCCAAAACAGCTACCTCCTGCACATCAACAAACTTAAGTGGCCAGAGAAGCACCAACGGGTGCTCACCATGTTCTTCATGAACATTGTCACTCACCCCTCCCACTCTGAGAACTTTGGCGAACAGGCCCTACTCCTATACCCAGTGCGTGTCTGCTGTGACTGGCATGATACCCTTGTCCTCAATAACACCTTCGACATTAGTGTGTTCAACCTCACACTACTAAAGAACATGACCGAGGAAGGCTGGAATAAGGCCCGTCATGACACCCTCACTGAGGTCAGTTCCCTTAACAGACCCTCACACTGAGACCATTAAACTAACTCCTTTCTTCCCATATCCACCACCATCTTCAAACAAAATGCTACCTCTGCCTATGCTTCTGCTTCTGCTGCCGCTCCAGCTACTGCTACCTCTGCTACCTATGCTACCACTACCCTGCTCCCACTACCCTGCTTCCGCTACCCTCACTCACGCTACCATGCTCCCATTTGAAATGCCCATCCCAGCTCCAACAAGCTACCCAGTCACAATGCCACACCAGCCGTGACCATCACACCTCCCAGCGCAACCAACCTCGTGGAGGCAACCGCCACACCCGGTCATGCTCCTGCTCCCCAGCTTGAAATGTGCCACCTCACCCTCCCCTGCATGTCACCTCTCCCAACCACCAGCGTCCCCGCCAAGAGCACAAACGCCCAGCCCAGGACAAACAGTCTTTTCTGGCCAGTGCAGCATCACCCAGCCTCTTTGCCTGCGCTCTCTGCCTTGGCCACTTCCCCCACAATGTCCACAGATGCAAAAATGAGCTTCTCTGGGACAGCAAGACACCCACCTTCTGTCGCCGGAACGCAGAAGGACGACTCGTCAATGCCCAGGGCATGCAGCTCTGTTACAACTGGCAGCGCCCCAATGGCTGCATGAACAGAAGCAAGGACCACATCCACCAGTGTTCAGGATGCGGAGGTTCAGACCATGGAGCTCAGAGCTGTCCTCGAGGACAGGAAGCTTAAGGCACTCACTCCTTACAACCCCGAGGCATGGTGCCTCACGCTCACTAGATCCCACCTCATACTTAATTACCTGCACATACCTCACTCATTACAGTATGGTTTCCTTGGTAGCATCCCCAGTATCACATGTACATATACACCTCCTAATAACCCCTCCATTATTGAACATGCAGACGCTTTCACCTCAATCCTTGCCTGAGAGTACAAGACTGGCCATTACCTCAGCCCACTATCTGCTGCAGACATGGAATCTCTCATTGGTCCCTTCCAGACTGCTCCACTCTCACTCATCCCAAAGCCAGGCAGGCCCAGCAAATTCCGTCTTATCCAAAACTTATCTCACGGCTTGACATCCCTCTCTTGACCAGTCAGGTCCATCAATTCATATATCGATTCCAACCTCTACCCCTGCACATATGGTACCTTCGCTACAATATGTCTACTGGTCTGGCGCCTCCCACCCAGCTCAGAGGGTGCCACTCGTGACGTGGCAGAGGTGTACCGCACCATCCCACTACACCCCTCTCAATACCCAGGTACAGTGGGAGCCCCTTCAGTGACAAATCCCGTATTATACGGGTCACCCGACCTACATAATATCCCGTGTAATACGGGCCAGCGGATTATGGGCCGATGTTATGTATATTCCCGATGTTGACGGGTGGGCCGGGAGGCATATTATTTCCGATGGAGACGGGTGGGCCCATCTATGCTGATGTTATATATATCATTGACGATAGCGGATGGGCCGGGAGAAATATTATTATGGAGATGGGTGGGCCCATGTGGGTAATATGTAGAGTAGGATTGACATATATTATAGACCTGAGGAGAGATGTATAGCAAATAGTATTATATAGACGTGTGGGCCGACGTATTAGTATTATTTTGTAGACGGATGGGCCGAGGGAGTGGTGAAATATTTATTAGATAGACGGGTGGGCCGACGTGGGGTAATATCAGATAGACGGGTGGGCCGAGGGTGAGCGGAATTATTTATGACATAGACGGGTGGGCCGACATGGGGTCATATTAGATAGACGGGTGGGCCGACGTGGGGAATTCTACATAGATGGGTGGGCCGACGTCGGGTAATATTAGATAGATGGGTGGGCCGACGTCGGGTAATATTAGATAGACGGGTGGGCCGAGGGTGAGCGGAATTATTTATTACATAGACGGGTGGGCCGACGTGGGGTCATATTAGATAGACGGGTGGGCTGACGTGGGGAATTCTACATAGATGGGTGGGCCGACGTCGGGTAATATTAGATAGATGGGTGGGCCAAGGGTGAGGTGAATTATGTATTAGATAGATGGGTGGGCCCAGATACATATCATATAGACAGATAGGCCTAGGTATTGTACATTTTTACGAGTTTTGAGGCTCGAGTTAAGAAAATTCAAATTTAAGATGATATACATTTTTGTTGTCTTGAAATACCGAGACCCGAGACCCGAGATTCGGCACTCGGTAGTCGGTGAAATGAGTACAGAAATACATAAGATAATACACATTGTTCTCAGAATCACAAGTTTCAAATGTCGATTTGTAAATCACGAGTCACAAGTCTCGAGACTCGAATCACCGAGTACCGAGTACTGAGAACTGAGTACTGACACCCGACACCCGGAATTCGGCACTCGGCATGCGAGACAAAAGATTGGAAACAAAACTCAAAATTCGAAACTCGAAAGTACTGACTACCGAATACCAAGTACCGAGTACCGAATCTCAGGACTCGGTACTCGGTATTCGGTACTCGACACGATGCTCGAAACTCATAAAACTGTTTCGAATCACCAAGTACTGACTACCGAGTGCCGAGACCCGAGATTCGGTACTCGGTACTCGGTAGTCAGTACTCGGTGATTCGAAACAGTTTTATGAGTTTCGAGCATCGTGTCGAGTACCGAATACCGAGTACCGAGTCCCGAGATTCGGTACTCGGTACTCGGTACTCGGTAGTCAGTACTCGGTGATTCGAAACAGTTTTATGAGTTTCGAGCATCGTGTCGAGTACCGAATACCGAGTACCGAGTCCCGAGTACCGAATCTCGGGTCTCGGCACTCGGTAGTCAGTACTCGGTGATTCGAAACAGTTTTACGAGTTTCGAGCATCGTGTTGAGTACCGAATACCGAGTACCGAGTCCCGAGATTCAAGTGCTTTCAAGTTTCAAGTTTCAAGTTTCAAATCTGTCATCTCAAGTGCCGAGTGCCGAATTCCGGGTCTCGGGACTCGGGACTCGGAACTCAGTGACTCAATCAATGGACTGGCAGAGGTTACATTCATTGAAAACTTGTATATACATCTATCACTATGCAATTATGTAGCCATGTCAACCTCCACAGAAGACTCTTCAACCTTCACCTCCACCTCAACATCCATGTTGCTGGAAGAGTCATATTCTGGGACAAGGTTGCTTGGATAACCTGGGTCCACAATTTCGCCAGACGCATCTGGATCCCCTGGATGAACAACTTGGTTGTAGTCGAACAGGAGACCCTCAATGGCAGAGGCATCCGGGAATGTCGGGGCTGCGGGTGTGGGAGCCATTGTTTCCATACTGAGATCAATCAGAGGAGGGAGTGCGGATTCTGGGGGTGACATGGTGGGGGGGGCCGGATTGATCAAGCAACAAGGATGTTGCAGGGGCAGGAGTGTCGGGAAGTGGGAATGAGGGGTGCCGGTCGATGATTTCGCGCCTAAGGCCTTCATGAAGGCGTTGCAGGGTGTCAATCTTACCATCCTGCTCTGCCACACGAGCCTCCAGAAGAGCGATTCGAGCTGCGCCATCTCGAATCGCAATGGACATGGCATGGAGATCTGGCATGGGCACCCCAAGTGCTGCAGCAGGGACTGCCGACCTGGAAGACGGAAGGGCTACAAGGGAAAATGAAGGTCAGACGGTGATGAAAAACTCGGGTGACTTACGAGCTGGTGCAGGTGCGGGTGCAGGTGCAGGTGCAGGTGCAGGTGCAGGTGCAGGTGCAGGTGCAGGTGCCTTGACGGCAGTGATAGTCTTGCTGCGACCACGCGTCTGGGTCTTGGGAGTGGTCACAGCAGTGACACCAGAAGTTCCGGCCCGGCCACGAGACTGACTGCGAGTTCGGGCCCTGGACTGGGAGGCAGGGGAAGCTTTGGAGGGGGCGGGAGTTTTGGATGCGGGGGGAGCCTTGGAGGGAGTCTTGGAGGAAGCCCTGGATGGTGTTCTGGACCTCGTCTTCCGGGTAGTAGAGGAAGAACGATCGCGAGGAGGCGGGGATCCCATAGTCGCGGGGGTGCACTTGATCTTCTTTGTTGTGCAGTAGACGCACGACATACATGGAGCCCCGGTCCTCTTGTCCGGCCGAGTTGCGCAAGGCCAGTTGTGCTTGTGGCAAGCATAGCATGGGTTGTTCTGTTGGTTGTATTTGTGTATGGACACATGAGATATTTCAAAGTACTCACCGGTCCGGGAATGAGAATGTCAACTGCAGGGATGACTGGGGGTGCCTGCACCGGAGGTTCGGGAGTGGGCTGGGAGGGCTCCACAACTGCTGTGTGACTGCCGGCAATCACCTGGTATAATGTAAGCACCCACCCGAGTCCCGGACGCATAAATGACACTTACTGTGGCAGGGCCAAAGGGCTTCTTCTTGGGTACCCGGGGCGAGCGAGGCGAATCAGGCGTCCTTGCGACAATTGTGGAGAGCCGGGGAAGGACGACCTCCGGCACTCCACCCAAAGGTGGCTACACGAAAATGAGAGACAATGAAAAAATGAACATGACGACATACCTGCATAACCGAGTCTTCATCATCTTCCGACTCCACGATGGCCTTGGACTTCACAACGCGAGCAGACCTCTGACGCTTGTGACTCTTCATCGCGGATTTCGGGGGTTGGGAGGAGGGTCCAGAAATCCAGGGGGACTTCCTCTTCTTACTCCCTTCTGCCTCGGGGTCTGGGTCAGCGAAGACGGCCTTACCTTTCCCCTTGTCCCGGGACTCGGTGGTGGGGTTGGTGGAAGGGCCGGCGACATTGCCGGCAGGGATGGCTGGGGAGGGAAGGTTGACAGGAATCGGACCTGTGGATGGGGGGGCAGCAGTTGGGAGATCGAAGGTCTGGTCGCCTAAGGCGTTCCAGGCGAGGACCTTGGGGTACCAGGCGTGCCTCAGAATGCGAGGATCGTCATACCCGATGGAGTGCCAGTCTGGCCAGACCTTGGGAACCATGTTGCGGATGCGCTGGAGCTCTTTGGAGCATGAAATGATGAGGCCGGGAATAGGACCATCCCCGGACCCATACTCCTTGGCTACATCAGACTACCAAGATGTTAGAGAAGAAAAAGCACCCAAAAAAATACATACCACAAGTGTAGCAACCTGTTTTCCCAAAGCCGAGTGGCTGGGACCCGGGGGGAATCTGCCGGGCGGCACTGATGATGGCCATGATCTGGGCAGCGGATGCCTTGAGATGGGTCAAAGAGTTGTCAACTGGAGTGGACATGATGAGTGGGTTGAGAGATTTAAAGATCTTGAAATCAGATTGAAATCAGTTATCAGAAAGATGAAGTTTCAAACAAACAAGACATTTGATGGGCGATCCACAAAATCGTTTATTGTTTGTGTTTGTTTGGTCGTTGTTCAACTTTCGGCAATTGCCGGCTTTGTGTCGAACTTCGAAGTTTTTTAGATCATCAGTCAATCAGTCCACCAATTCTCCACACATGAGTGCCCATCCAGCCGTTAGATTTAATGACCCACCGGTGACCGACCATAATTCTATGGATGTGGATGACTCATCTATGGGCCGGGCATCACTAGGTATGTTGTATTCTTATCATGCCTTATCTATTCACCGGGTATCCCTTAGATGACTTAGATGACTTATACCTCGGGCCGGATGATGACATAGAATATGATTCTATGTCATCCGGACCCCCGGATGCGTCGGCTGCAATACCCGGTATGACTATACATTACTGATGACCTGGGATCACCATGCATGCTAACTTCACCCTTGAAGATCAATCACATCCGGGTCAAGCTGATGATGCCAGCTGTCTCATTGATCCAGACTTGTACCTCGGGCCTGAGGATGATGTCATTGATGTTGATGAGTTGCTGGACTCTGCTGATCCTCCCACTTTTGCTCCGGCTACCTCAGAGGTGTCTATTTCATGTGGGTCCATTCATTCTGGACCATTATGGAGACTGATCTTATCTCCCAAGCCGACAAATCATCTACCGAACTCCCTGGAGACCAGCCGGAGCTCAATATCGAGGATGTACGGTTGATGGGTCCGGGAGCTCCATCCTTTCGGAAAATACCAACACCCAGAATGTGAGTATCTGAAAGCAGAGCAGTTATCTTTGAGCTAATCTTTCCTGGAAGACCAATCCGTCCAAGATCGACTCCATGATTACAAACGCCGTACTGGAGGTCTTCCTGACCCTTCCATCCAACAACTAATCGAGGCCGAGCGTACAAAACACTCTCATCCCGCCCGACATCACAAACACTCTCATCCCGCATTGCCCTCCACATCTCCTTCGAAAAGTGCTCCATATACGCCGGTCCCTTCTTACGAGCCACTTGTGCTTGTATCTCGGGAGGAGGAAAGTTGCTGGACCATTCTTCAGCCGTGTCTTTCGCCTTCTCCAACTCATCATCGGACAATTCAGCCATGACTCTTTTTACGCCTGATAATGCTTGAACATACCGGGACCTCCTGGCTTTGCCCCGGACTCGTCCTCAATCCTCTTCAGCACCTCCTCCCGTTTCTGCTGGTAGATCACCTGCCTAGGAGTCCATTTTCCTCCCATACTTTATCATGTCCTTCCTCTCCTTCTTTTTCTGGTTGTTGAACAACCATGTCTTGTACATCTGAGAGTTCATGGAAGAATAAGTGTTAAAATTTTAGTTTTGAATGAAGCAAGGATGAATCACCTGCTTCCTCTTCTTCCATTGTGCTTGGTCGACCTTGGGAGCAAATAGCCTGGCAGCCCTAGCTATGGCAGTGAAAACTGCCCTCTTCTCAATCCTTTTCGCCGAAGTCCACTCAGGAAGGTAGTTCTTCAACTCCGAAATTTCGTTATCCGTGAGCTTCTGTGTCTGTGGTTGACGCGCCCTATGTCTTCCAGAAGTGGAAGTCAACTGAGTGAATGACCTGATCTTGCCATTGTGAATGAGATTGCAGAAAGGGCTGAGGATGAGCAAGGTGGAAGTAATATAGGTGACAAGTTCAACTTTGAGCAAAGCCTAACAGTTGGTTAATCGACCCATAGTGGACACAATTCCATTATTGGAAATGAATTGTAATGACGCATCAAGCCCGCATAAGATCACATTGCAATAACAATTTATTCGCATTCCTGAGCTCGTGCTTTGCTTGCAGCCTTAGAAAATAACATGAAGATAGGTAGATGCACCCCACTGCAAAGATCCCACAGGGTAGAAGCAAGGGGAAGCAGAGGTAGGAAAATTTGGGTCAAGGTCCCACTTGCAAGCACAAAAAGACGTGCATACAGGTCCATGCCTAGCTCTCCCCCAGAATCACCAACACTTCGGCCTGTTGAGGCACACCCTCTTTGGGAAGAACATTCCTGATAATACTTACGAGCAAGACCAAGGCTCATTTGAGCCTTTGCAACTCCCAAAAACCATGGCAAGTTCATGTAAAATGTTGCATTGCAATTCAAATGATAGCTAAGTATAACAAATCCAGAGTCAGAATGACTACCTCAGGCAATGGCTGCCAAGGCAGAAATCATATCTGCATCACCTCCTGGATCGAGAAGCTCCACCAGAAGATAGGAGATGCGTCGTCTGCGACCAGGATGGGGTCTACAAATGTCAAGATTGTCTTGGGGAGCCACTCTATTGCACTGGCTGTTGCAGAAGTCAACATCTTTGCAATCCCTTCCATTGGATCAGTCAATGGAATGGTCAATTCTTTGAGCAAAGTTGTCTCGCTCACGTCGGACTCGTCATACACCTCGGTCATGAGGGCAAAACAATGTCCGGTACTTACGGATAGGTGGACTTGTTCGAAGAAGACGAACCGGAAGACCAGCTTGAGCCTGAAGATCTACCATCTGTGTCGGGACCCCGAGTTCCAGCCGAAGGAAAACACCATGGTCATCATTGACAAGTCCGGAGTTCATCGCCTCCGGGTTCGATGCTGCGATTGTCCAAATGCCATGAGTCCAGACCTTCAAATGTTTCGACATGGATTTTTCCCCGCTTCATTTAACAAGCCGAAGACTTTATTCACCTTCAGGGTTCTCGATGATTTTCTACTGGACAACCTTGAATGTGGGACCTCGGCGATGAACTATTACAGCAAGCTCCGGCGAATGACCTCGAGGATGTTTCCACACCTTGTACCGGTAATGCCATGTCTCTCTCATCTAAAGGACATTATATTGACAAGGCATGGGGCAAGGACCGATACCGAGAGCTCATGAGAGTCGCCCGACAGTGGAGGCAGTTGAAGACGATGAAATGGCATGGCTTCGGCCATTGTTCCGACAGCCCGAATGCAGGAGATCTCGCATTATTTTGCCCGGCATGTCCTCAGCCTGGGATTAATGTGTCCTTCTCAGGGGATGAATCACTTGATGAGTGAGTCTTCCTCGATACCGAAGTCACCTCAGCGATAATAACAACTCCAAGGTGGAAATACACCCGGTCATTTGTTATGGATGGAAATTTCAAAGCTGAACACCTGCATCCCATGAAGCCATTTGATGAAGTTTGGCTGTCGGATGGGTTGGGATTCATGGTGGGAAAGGACAGGTATAACACGCATCTTGCAGAGGCTGCCGACACTTTAGAAAAATCAAGCTGCAACAATCACCGGGCAGTAAATCAAGCAAATGCGGCTCGGCACAAGCTGGAATCCACGGGCATCGGGGGAGTAGCCTGTGCGAGACACGGTTGCTTTGTTCCTCACTCGATGGTAGATTTTCAGAAAGGCGAAAGGCAAGCCGACCCAGCCATTCGATATTCACGAGTTAACCATGCATCATTCGCAGACAAATGAACATGGACTATGCCCTTTGTGAGGCTGCCCGGCACAACATGGAAGGCATCACCAGGGCGGTCACCTTCTATGATATCAACTGTCAATACAACAAGCACTTTCGGGTTCGGGTGGATCGAAGCCGATTTCTCGAAATGGTTCCGGAATTGACCATCATTCCCGGAATCGGGTTGTGGCACATCCACGGACATCAGGACAGCTGCTATGTCCGATATGCGTCGAATTTTATCGAAGGCATCGGTCGGATTGATGGAGAGATCATGGAGACCCTATGGTCACGTCTCAACCTGATTTCCCCTGCTGCTCGGGGAATGTCATCCCCGCATCGAAAGGAATGTCTCGATTATCAGATGAATGATTCCAATTTCTGCAAGATGATCCGCATGAAAAGGACCCTTTGCCGAAAATACAAGCAGGCGAAGAATGGCATTGCCGAAAGTGAAAAGGCTTTCGACATACTCAATGAAGCAGCACCCGGCGATTCAAAGACAGAGTGGCTAGCCAGCGAGAGGATCGCTCAGTCCAGCAGAATAAATAATCCTGCGGCTATGGATGTATATGAGATTAATATCAAGAAGGGTTAGTTGACTTTGTCTCCATCAAAGTCTGATTTAATTTTGCATTCAGCACCGAGCAAAAAGGAGATCGAGCTTAGGCTACTAGAGGAGGGTAATGCCCGAAATGCAGCACCTGCTCGCAGGTCTGTGGCGACATGGATATCAATGGGGTTGGCAATTGAAGAGGCTCAAATTGCATTGCTCATCGAGGTCCGAAGGATTGGTAGAAGAACTACTGAGACACAGAAGTTAGACATCGCCCGGCAACGCGATCGTCTCCAAGGCCAGATAGATGGATTCACTCGGTCTGCTATTACGCATCTCGGAGAGGGATTTGATGCAGATGATGATCCTGAAGACTTGAACTTGGACATTCTTGATGATCTCGATGATGACTTGGCAGACTTCACCGAGACATCTGACACATGGGCAAACTCCCCTGAGCTCACTGTAATCCCATTGCCATCAAACCTCGGGGTAGATTGATGCAGACGCTGTATGGCAGACGATCTCATTCCGCTGGAGATGTCTCTTCGTGAAGGGCAGGCCAATGACTCCCTTCACAACCTCCGAATTCACTTGTGCAACAAGGCGATTCTGTTTCGAACAACAGTTAGGCAAGCCAAATCCCAGGCCCTGAAAACTCGAGCTTGGTCCCAGGTGACGTCGGTGCAGCAGGCGGTGTCCCTCCATGCCAGTATATATACGAAGACGAGGAAGCAAATGATGCAACTGGAGCCAGGGCAAGACCAGGTTCAGAAATACAAACCCCTGCTTCGAGAGCAGCTCAAAATCAGCACTGCCGTCGGCGATCCAAATGCCCGAGGTCAGCGAAACGAGTCCCTCGCTTGGTTCTGGTCAGTCGAAGTCGACCTTGGGGGTCCCAATCACTCGTGGAATGAGGAATGTGAGTTCGGGCATGCTTGATGTGTCCCGCGCTCAGCTGACAGAGTCATCCGAAGTTTACCGAGTTCATTGGCTCCGGGCAAAGGCACTACGGGATCGATGGAAGGAAGAAATGATGTTGGTCCAATTGGAGATGGATTGGACATGTAACTTTTTCTTGTGGAAAGCAACCCAATGGGGTGACAGGATGCGGGAATCATTGGTGAAACACCTTCCGGGTCATGCATGCTACTCGGGAAGGCAATCCCAAATGTATTCATTGCTGGCACAGGATGCCCAGGCAGCATTTCAAGACCTGAAGACCGGGTTTATAGATGCTCGAGATGAATGAAATTTTTTTACCAACGATATGAAACAGCTACTTTGACCCAAACATTTTAGTCCCGGGAATTGGCCGGGTCGACCCATGTCGGAGTTTGAAAATTTTTATCAGTCAACCAGTGGCTCATATCTTGACCTCCGAACCAACTGCCATTGTCATTGTCATTTCCAGCTTCATAATCCTGCATTAACCATGTCTGTATTGCATACTCCCCCAACATCCCCTTCTAATTCTCAGACGTCCGGCAATGGGTTCCGACCCCTCACACTCACTCAGGCAGATATTGCAGCTACAATGTCAATGGCTGCATCTCGCATCCGAGCGTCCATCTCTCAATATCAGATGGAGGCTGCCCACACCCAGGAGCCATCTGCTACTCGGATCACGCACTTTAAAGCCGGGCTGCAATGGGAGATAGCTGTAAGAGGCTGATGACTGTGGTGGTCGATGCTGACATTTCCAACAGACTTTTGTGACTCCCATCCTGCAGTACTCAGCTGCAAGGAACATCATTTCGGTTGTTCCGAGCCCGGTTGCTCATATTCTTCAGTTGATTCCGGAGCTCGCCTGGAACATGGTTCCGGACCACATCTTTTCATCCCACCTATGCCAGTTTCAAGATGTTGCAGATCTGGGGGATCCCTCCCGCATTGTATCCACCTATGGTACTCCATGGTGGACCGGATCAACTGCCATCCCGAACGAATTATGGCCATGGGATCAGGTATTCGCTAATTGTGTCTGTCACTACCAGCATTGGCTAGTAAGACTTTTACAGAATTTCCTTGAGTGATGACTAATCCTTTCTAGTCTGGCGTTGAGGACGAACGTCTTGTTGTTCCCGAGCAGGTGGATGAAAGCTCGGTTGCAACGCTGAAGGCACTGAGGTGGATGAGGGAACGCCTCCTGACAGTGATTGAGGATCAACAAGCTGGCATCCGTGAAAAGATGGCAGAGATTCAGATGTACACCGCCGTCCTAACCAAATTGAACCCAAGGGGACCAGAGTAGTTCTAGTCCTTCAGTTCAGAATGTTGATGTCTAAATTCTGTACATGATGAAATAAGTACTGAAAATTACATACTGACTTTCGAATATCTGACCTATTGCTATACAGTGGCTCAAAAAACCGTCCGTATGTTTTGGCATTTTTCACTATCTATAATATTGTATGAGAACAAACAAATGCCTCAAAAACATGCTTATACCACATTGTAGTATGGCTTCAGGGCTTTCATTTGAGCCCTACACCGTGGGAATCGGTGGAGATATGGTGGAGATACAAGGCTCACAAAATGGTGACTCATGCGGACAGTTTTTTGACTCAAGTATTTTACAGTAATAACCAGGTATTCTAGTATTTTGTATGACCTCCCTTGGCTTTAATTACTGCCTCTATCCTTCTAGGCATACTCTCAATTAATTTCTGGCAATCCTCAGCTGTGATCTTCCCCCATTCCACTGCTACTCTCTCCCAAAGCTCCCATACTCCTTTAGGGGGGTTTTCATAGGCTTGAAGCTTTTTCTTGAGTGTTCCCCAGAGATGTTCAATGACATTGACATCAGGAGACTGTGCTGGCCAGTCAAGAACATTGATGTTATGTTCTTCAAACCATTCCCTAGCTCTTCTGGATGTGTGCTTGGGATCATTATCCTGTTGGAAAATGATATCTTCTTCATCAATCCCTGATTCTGCCAAGCTAGGCAGCAAGTGGTCATTTAAAATGTCCACATACTGCTCAGCATTCATCTTCCCCTCAACCTCAGCAAGCATTCCCACACCATTCCATCCCATACAGCCCCATACCATTAAAGAACCTCCTCCAAACTTGACAGTCCCATTAACCTCTCTGTCTGTTAGGCCATCTCCCTTCTTTTTCCATACATACACCTTCCCATCTGACCCAATCCTATTGATTTTGGTCTCATCTGACCATATAACATGCTTCCAGTCCTCTACAGTCCAGTGTTGATGAGCTAAGGCAAAGGCTAGTCTTCTCTGCCTATGTTTGATGGAGAGAAGAGGCTTTTTCTTCTTTGTTACTGCCTTGAGATGAGCTGCCTTGAGAACATTCCTCACAGTTTGTGAAGAGACAGGGGTAGTGATGGTGGAATTGATATAATGGGTGGCTTGGACAGCATTATCAGCCTTTCCTGTAGTGATATGTTGGATAATAGCCCTTTTGTCAGTAGAGGTAAGCTTGGATGGACGTCCTCCACAAGAGTTTTCCTTGTCTGGGTGGCTTTCTTTGATGAACTTGGCCACAGTGGACTTGCATATTCCAGTTCTAGAGGAAATTTGGCGAGCAGAGAGGCCAGCATAAGACAGAGAGAGGATATTATCTCTTTGAGCAGAGGAGATGGCTTTCATGGTGATTATGACTATGATACATGAGATATTCTGGTTTATATAGTTAGATATAGTCATAAAATAACATAATGACACCACTTTATAATTTATATAATAGTGGCATGATTTTTATGGTGTCATAAATAATGATTTATATAGTTTTAATATACACTCAAAAAAACTGTCCACATGAGTCATCATTTTATAAGCCTTATATCTCCACCATATCTCCGCCGATTCCCACGGTGTAGGGCTCAAATAAAAGCCCTGAAGCCATACTACAATGTGGTATAAGTATGTCCTTGAGGAATTTGTTCATTCTCACACAATATCATAGATAGTGAAAAATGTCAAAACATGCGGACAGTTTTTTGAGCCACTGTATGCTGAGTCCTGCATACCAAATATCGAGTATCGAGATCCAGATATCTTGAGTTCCAAATATTGAGTCCCAAACATAGAGTCCCGGATATCCAGTCCCGAAGCCCAAGATTCGAGACGAGACTTGAAACTCGAACATTGCTATGAGTTGCGAGTTTTGAGTCCCCACCGAGTCCTGACAATCGAGTCCCACAGCCCGACTATCGAGTCCCAACCATCGAGTCCCAACCATCGAGTCCCGACAATCGAGTCTTGAAACCCGAGTCCTGACAATCGACTCCCGAAGCCCGAGATTTGAGTGCCGACCATTGAGTATCGAGTCCCCAATATCGAGACCCAAAACCCAAGCAGCCCGAAGCCCGAGATTCGACACGAAACAAATCAAAACTCCAAACACCACGACACTTTCTTGAATCACCGAGTACCGAAACCCGAGTACCGGGTACCGAGTCTTGAAACCCGAATCCGCACTATCGAGTCCCGACTACCGAGTCTTGAAACCCGAGTCCCGACAATCGACTCCCGAAGCCCGAGATGTGAGTGCCGACCATCGAGTATTGAGTCCCTATTATCGAGACCCGAAACACGAAGCCTGAAGCCCGAGATTCGACACTCGAAACAAATCGAAACAAAACTCAAAACATGACACTCATCAATTTTGGGAGTTGTTTTCTTGAATCACCGAGTACCGGGTACCGTGTACCGAACCCCGAAACCCGGTACTCGGTAGTCGGTGAAATCGAATATCGAGTCCCGACTATCAAGTACCGGGTACCCTGTACCGAAACCCGAAACCCGGTACTCGGTAGTCGGTGAAATCGAATATCAAGTCCCGACTATCAAGACCCGAAACCCGAATGTTGAGTATGGAGTGCCTGACATTTAGTATCATGTATTTGAAGGTGGGTACTAACACGGGTAACTACCTTTCTACTTCTTCCAATCCAACCTTGCCCATCCACACGACGGAATCCCAGCATAAACATGAACAGCATCCCTCATATACCATGCCCAGGCAATCCGATCCCCTTCCACTGCATGAACCGCGTGTCTGACAATCCTTCCCGAAAATGCAATCATGCACCCCGGATCGTACCTTAACTCCAGCTGCAGGCTTGGCATACTCATCCGAGCATTAGAATAATTCCCCACGCTAGTGAGAATATCAAAGCATTCGGAAATCGATGAGGGGTCTCGATGATTCGGGGTTTCCCGATTGCATATGACGGTGAGGCTGTTAAACACCGTTGCCCAGTACTGGAGAGTCTCTGACATCTTCGGCAGTTCCTTGCTTCGTGCCTTTTCTCCGAGGCTCGCAAAGGCCTGCAACCCTGCCCAGTACTGCTCAGGATGCATCACCCTGAGTGCCGCTGTGGCAATGGCTGCTGGCCTCGCAATGGCTTTGAGGATGTTCTCGGAGGATGGTCCCTTCAATGATGCAGATACCTCCGGATCGGACTGATTCTATGGGATTGGTGAGTTTAACTACCGAGATCGCCATGTCATCAGATCCTACCTCGTGCCCCTGCTGAAACCATGCCGGAGATAAATTAACGCATCCGGGAGTTAGGACATCATTTTCCGAGCTTGGTGTGAACCACTGTTGATTAGTCCGCCAAATCCCATCGAGCTTTATGCTTTGTTCGAGCATGGGAGCTAGCATATCCGAGGCCGCCCAAATTTCATTCTGTACGTACCATTTGATGTTCAATATCCATCCAGTCACAATATATATAACACACCTGGGTGGCATCGGTCAAGGCGTCTGGGAGGTACCATGCGATGATGGCACCGGATGCATCAAGAATTGTCGCGGGTATGTCGATCAACTTTGTGCCCTCATGGCCAGGAGGACACCTCTCGAGCAACTTTTCCTCTCTCTCTTCATTACGCCCCGTGTCCTTTGGGGAGATCAATTTGCTATATCTTGCAATATCAATCGGCATTTGAACTGTGATGAAGCAATTTGACTGATAAAACGAATTTTCCGAATCTGCAGGAAGACTCACTGGGATTTTTATATGCCTTTATGAGCCGATCAACCAATTGATCACAAGCCATCACCAGATCAGTGTCTAGGTTTGGAGAAGGTATAACTGGGTCTCCTCCTGTCTTCTCTGCATTGAATTTCTGTTCCGTATAATCACATGCCACATGAGTGACAGTCAGGGCCCAAGTGCGCAAGAGGGTTATTTCATCATCGGAAGTGGAAGAAACATCCATGATTGAATTGATCTTGTGAGATCAGAAGCTGAATCCTGAATGTCCGCACTTTGGTGTTAAAGGGGGTGGAGATTGAGAGGATCAGATAAGGGAGCCTTGGATGATCTGAGCTTTCAAAGATCTATTTCTCTTATCATCTATTGCTCAATGAAATACCACATGATTGGAAGTCTGTTGGATGTCAGATACTCGTTTGTCGAGACCCGGGCCTCGGATCTCGGTACACTTCACTCGATTTTGATACCCGGGACACCATAGTTGGAACTTGTCTCGAATCTCGGGTCTTGGGCGTCGGGTCTCGGGTCTCGGGCATCGGGTCTCGGGTCTCGATGGTCGGGACTCGATACTCGATTGTCGGGATTCAATGGTCAGGCGTCGGGTTTCATGACTCGGTAGTCGGGACTCGATGGTCGATTTTCGGGATTCGATAGTTGGGGCTCAGATATTGGTACACTTCACTCAATTTTCGGTGGTCGGAACTTGGCATTTGGCATTTGGTAGGCTTGGATGATGTTGGCTTTCAAAGATCTATTATCATCCATTGCTCAATGAGATACCAGATGATCGGAAGTGTGCTGGACATCACATATTTGTTTGTCGAGACCCGGGTCTCGGAACTCGGTACACTTCGCTCGAGTTTCCACTTCACCCCTTTGCAAAGCTCCGTGCCATACCACATCATTAGATGACTTTGAATAATCACCTCCTTTGATTTGGATGATATACAACTAGCTGAGCTCCATCATGTCTACAATTATCATTCTCCTGGGCCCACCCGTCTATCTTATATACCCCCACATCGGCCTACCCATCTATGCAATATATGTCTCCCGTCGGCCCACCTGTATATAATACATCTTTTACCGCTCCCTCGGCCCACCCGTCTACAAAATAATATTAATTCGTCGGCCCACCCGTCTAATATGATATATATCTGGGCCCACCTGTCTATGTGATAACAAGCACCCTTGATATACCCGGCTATTTGATACATATCTACCTTGGTACACCCATCTACATAATATCCAACTACCTCGGCCGATCCGTCTATTGAAAATTCATGTCCATCGGCCCACCCATCTACTTTACATATTCCCCACCTGGGCCCACCCGTCTCCATCGGGAATAATAACACTCCCGGCCCATCCGTCACAGTCGAGGATATATCTACCCTCGGCCCATGGTCCGCTGGCCCGTATCATACGGGATATTATGCACGTCCGTCCACTCGTATAATACGGAGATATGTTACTGCAATATGTGACAGTGGTCTGTACAGGTGAAGATGAGTTTGGTATTGACACCAGCTTTTGCTTTGGCTGCTCATCAGCAGCCGGAACTTATGGAGGTCTTGCCAATGCAGGCGCTGACCTACTCCGCAGCGAAGGCATTGGCCCACTCTTGAAGTGGGTTGATGACCATCTCTTCTTCCACATCCTCCTCAAGTACCTTGAGAGGTACAACAAGCAGAGAGCGCTCTGGGCCAAGGGAATTAGAACCAATGGAGGCCTGCGCATCACCGGGGGAAGAAAATGGTACTGTGGCACCCTCCTCCCAGATGACACGTCCGAAGAATTCAATGAAGACTGTATCTTTCCTATCTGCAACCTCTCCAAACAGTCCCCACACTCTCCTCAAGATGAAAAATTCTCGTGCTGCCTGGACGACATCGACTTCTATTCAGTCGAAATGGGCACACCTTGGTAACCGGCAAAAGACACCCCATTCAGCCCATCACCCCCTTTCACAGGCTTCACCTGGGACCTTGATGCCTGCATGATTGAAATCCCGTCAAACAAAAAAGAGAAGTACCTGGCTGCTATATTATCCTGGGAATCCAAGCCTCGCCACACGCTCACCAAAACCCAACAGCTATTCGGTAAACTCTTACATGCTTGCCTCGTTGTTCCTGCCGGAAGAGCCTACCTCACAGAATTGGAAGCCATGCTCCCCATCTTCAGTAATCACCCTCACGTGCCACATTCCCCACCCCAGAACTGTGCAGCTGACCTCAGATGGTGGCTCGCAACCCTACACCAACCCTCAGTCAGCTGTCTCATCCCAGGCCCATGCGAAGTCTTCAACCCTCAAGCCTTCTCAGATGCTAGCTCAGGCGTGGGCGTCGCTATTTGGATTAATGGCTGGTGGAGAGCATGGCATCTCATCCTTTCCACCAGCCTTCAACAACTCCCCAATTGTCTCCATAAACCTTAATGTAAGGTATTGGTCTGGATTCAAGGGAATGGGTGATAGTGAGGACGAGGAACTTGAAACCAATGGCTTCTGCCCATCCAATGTCGCGGTTGTCATCTTTCCAGCCAGGGACGCGGTTGCAATCATCTGACCAACGGTGTCTTCAAACGCATACATAACATCACCGAATCTGCATCCTGCACTATCATCACTCGCTACATCCCCAGTGCCCTTGGCCAAGCCGATGACCCGTCCCGCAGAAAATACCCTCTTCACTCCCTACTTCTGCCCCCCCTTCCTATCCATCCCTCTATCAGGGACTTCATCATCGACCTGAATGCCCCTCTATGCGCAAATGAGACCTGCCGTCCCTACTCCAACCTCCTGATTCATGTCCCCCCTAAATCCCGTCTCCAGACAGTTGATGCAGAATGCGCCCTCACAAATGCCCAGCTCGAAAGAGAAGGAGAAGAGCTCCTCAAAATGTCACAAGCATAGTATGTCCCTCCCTGCTCCTACAAACTAGCAACACATAACTAAAACTTACCACTCACCCCCAGATTATCCGACTGACCTGACCCCAATCTCCTCAGCCCTACGCCCACACTGCGCAGTGAAAGACCAGCTCTGATTGTGGTTACCATTTGCCCCAAGACACGCCCCTGGTGCTCTTGTCCCTAGTGACATGTCCAGAATCCAAGACATCATGCTTTTTGCCTGGGCCGAGAGTACCCGAGAGTCCTACGGCTCTGGGCTACTGGTCTTTCACGTATTCTGTGACTCCCGTTCAATCCCCGAACCAGAACATGCCCCCGCAGACTCTACACTCATTTCAACATTCATTGCCATTGCAGCAGGTTCATATTCCGGGAAAATGATAGCCAACTATGTCTTTGGAGTATGCACCTGGCACATCCTCCATGGCATGCACTGGGTACTCAACAATGAGGAGATAGATGAACTCCTCAAAGCCACTGAGAACCTAACACCCACAGCATTGAAGCGCAAGAAGAGATGCCTGTACACCACTGAATTCATTTGTGCAATCCATGACCAATTCAATCTACAATCCCCCCTCAATTCAGCAGTATATAGTTGCCTCACTACCGCATTCTACTGTACAGCTAGACTCGGTGAATTCACTGTCCCTGTTACAGTCAAGTACGCCCCTATTCATTTTCTCTTCTTACCTTGTATTACGTCACGATCGCCATCATGAGCTGTCGCTAGACTTCTCTTATTACCAGTTGTATTACACCACGATCACATTATGCTGTCGCTAGGTGATCTATTCTTGTTATCTCTGACTCATTCTTATCTCTGACTCATTCTGACTTCATCATACCGGCCCTAAAGCAGTTATCTTTCACTATATAAACTCGCTCTGTACTATGTAGTTCTTTACTTCAATCTTACTAGGTTTTACCTGGAACTTCCTTCACTTAAGACCTCCAATCTTAAGTCGTCTGAAACTTGATTCAAGCCAAGGACACCCTCCTTGTCTTGTCTTAGTGAACCATCAAACTTTGGCATACTGCTGAAGCCTTGAACTGACCTTGGCCTATTACTCTTACCAAGTAGCCATACATCAGAACCACCCTAATTCGTAACAAAAGATTAAAGTCTTTCAAGCGAATACATCGCTATCACGCACTGTAACCCAGAAAGAAGAACAAATCCTGGTCATCACGACAGATAGAACTCCAGGTCCCTCGAAGCTAAAACAAGCTGACATCATTAACACCAATCTTTGGCGCTTTGAACCTAGGTGCTGTACTGCCCATACCACCTTTGAACCCCCCAATGTCTTCCTCCAAACCCGTTGAAATCAAAATCGGATCTCCACCAATCTTCGATGGAGATAGAGACAAGTTGGATGGATTCCTGATGTCGTGCACATCTTACCTCAATATCAACGAGAAGATCTATGTCGACGATAAGCAGAAAATTATTTTCGTAACCTCCTTCATGAACGAAGGGAATGTGCGTTACTGGAAGGAAGATTTCCTTAGGCAAGCACAAGATCCTAACAACAAGAACACTGCAGGAACCGCCAAGGGATATGGCACCTGGGTTGAATTCCTCGCCGATTTCAAGAAAGCGTTCAGACCGCTTGATTCCTCAGGAACCGCGTTAGCCAAGCTTCGCAACCTGAAACAAGGAACCAAACTCCAAGACTATATTTCGGAGTTCTTGATGCTCACGCAAAGGGCAGGAATTCGCGACGATGTTTCTAAGAAGCAATTCTTCCTAGACGGATTACACCCAGGGTTGCTCGCTCGCCTCTATGGCACGGGCGATGTCTCTGACAACTTTGAGGTCGTCATCACCACCTGTATCAACCTCGACAACGCACGCCTTCACCTGAATGCAATCAGAGCGCACCACCAACCCCAGAAGAAGAAGAGCTTCGGATCTAACCGATACATACCATCTAAAGATCCTAACGCCATGGTGATCGATCGGCTTTCTGAAGAAGAACGCGCTGAACATTTCCGAACCAGAAAATGTTTCACCTGTCACAAGACCGGGCATCTTTTCAAGAACTGTCCTGAGAAGAAGAAAGGAAAGACCCTGATACGCCGCAAGGAAGTAGAAAGCAGTGACGAAGAAGAAGAAGCAGAAGTCCGTCGTCTCAACGAGGATTTTTGATATGGGAGACTGGATCAACAGTCAGTATCTCTTGATGTACCCATAAGACTTGTATGAAAAGTTGGTGAATGAAAAGAACTTCGGGTTCCCCTTTCCCTAATTTTGAAAACATGTCTGAAAACCGTTGAAACTACCGCAGTTGTTGACTCCGGAGCAGCTGGAACCTTTATCTCAGAAGACTTTGTCAAGAAGCACAAGATCCGAACCCACGCTCTCAGTAAACCCTTTAGGGTTACTACCGCCAATGGAAGCTACTCCAAAAGTGGAGCCATACACCGATACTGCATCCTTACCATTAAAATTGATGAACGAACTCTGATTGGAAAGTTCAACAGTCACACACCTTGGCAGAAGGGACCAAATCCTCCTTGGAATTCCCTGGCTACGGGCTATGAACCCGGTTATTGACTGGGCAGCTGAAACCTTAATTCTCTCTTGGATGGAGAAGAGTAATCAGGTTGAAGAAGAAGTTGACAAAGAAAGGAAGAAGAATGATCTTCCACTTCTATTTCGACAAGAACCTATCAATCAAACCTGGAAACAATCTAAACTTAGGAAAGCACCAGTTATCGAAACCCCTGTCATTTATCCAAAAGCGACTATTGAAGAAATCGTTGATGAAGAAGCATCACCCGTTCTTCCCATCCCCGACCTACTCCCCATCCCCAATGATGATGACGAAACCTTTGATACTAAGGAAGATGTCTGGATGCAAGAGAACTTTGCCGCACCAGTGTGAGAAGTCTCTATGTATGACCTAGATGATGATGAATTCCTGGTAGAATATTCCCTTGACGCGTCCGAAGTCCTGGTAATTTCGAACACTACCATGGATATACCATTAACCTCCGATGGAACCAGTCATTCGGAACAGAAACCCACGGTTAAACCCCTGCCACGGCCTACGGAATACGCGAAAGTTAGTAACAAAGCTCAGCAGTTCGCTCTAGCTGCGGGCTTAGAACAAAAGAAGAAAACTTTCGAAGAACTCGTACCCTCTTATCTACACGACTTCGCCGACATCTTCGCTAAAGATGGTCTTAACCAACTACCCCCTGAACGACCCGGTATTGACCACCGTATTGAAACAAAACCCGGATCCATCCCCAAAACGTCGAAAATCTATCCCCTCTCTATCGCCGAACGTACCGCTGTCAAAGCATTTATTGATGAAAATTCAAAGAAAGGCTTTATCTCGGAGTCCAAATCTCCACAAGCCAGTGGTTTCTTCTTTGTAGGAAAGAAAAGCGGAGACCTTTGACCCTGTCAAGATTATCGGTACATCAATGATTGGACGATCAAGAACGCTTATCCGTTGCCACTTCCACTGTCCCTTGTTGTGCAATTACACGGAGCAAAGTATTTTACCAAAATGGATGTCCACTCTGGGTATAACAATATCCGCATTCACCCCGACGATAGATGGAAAGCCGCATTTACCACGGAATTCGGACTCTATGAGCCGAACATCATGTTTTTCAGACTTTGCAACTCTCCAGCCACGTTCCAAGCCTACATGAACCGCACGTTCCAACAAGAAATTAATGAAGGATGGTTAGTAATCTATATGGACGACATCCTCATCTTTTCGGATAACCTTGAGGAACACCACGCCCGTACCTGTTGCATTTTAACAAAGATTTGCTGTGGGTATCACAACCTGGCAGGCACATATAAGAAAAGTGCTCAGCCAGTATAAGTGAGTCTTGGCTCTGCCTAGCTGCTATACTCGCAGAATGCAAGAACGTTCGACCCTAAAGGGGAAGCAAGGAAAGCAAGGATCCACGGAATGATGCTAAACAACCCTGGTGAATGGCGGTGAAAGCGCGAGAAATGCGCTGAAGGCGCGCGCGGGAAAGCGGAATGCGAAAGTGCGCGAAGTGCGGGAAGGTAGTGCAAGCAGTGCACAAGTGTAGAAGACGGATACTGAGACTGATAAGAGGAAAAGCGCGGATCTAGACGGATACTGAAGGTGCCACTAGCTATAGACTGATGCTAGGGCCTCAAAACGATGATGGACACATGCATTGCATGGAACTAACTGGTGGTAGATACTGAGTGGTAGGAAGCTAAGGTGGAATTGTTGGGTGTGTAAGTGGGGTGTAAAACGAACATGAGAGTATGTAAGTTCTACCTAAGCGCTCTCCCAGGGCTCGGAGCCAAATAGGGAGCGCTCTAAGTATGTAAATGAGGTAAGGTGATGTAAAGTAAGGGTGCATAACGAAATGGGAAGTGTAATATGCTAAATATGGTCAGATAACGAAAAGGGACATACCAAGGGACTGGTTGGACGATGGATGGATGCTCCTGGATGTTGTGCGACATAGTGCGCTTAAGCGCGAGAAAGCGCGCAAGGCGCGCACGCGGGAATACTGCGCATTGTGCGGGAAAGTGTCGCGCCTATGGCGCGTTTTGCGGGAAGTGGTGCACATGATGGTGGAAGTCATAGTGGATGATGGTGCAAGTTGTGCAGTAAAGGCCAGTCATCAGAATTCGTAAAATGAGCCCATATGAGCCCACAGAAACGCGAGTCTCTACACCGGTCGCTTTAAAACCAAGGAACTGGTTAAACGTGACTTTTGGTGGCCGTCTATGGGAACTTATATCCAGAAATACGTTGAGGGTTGCGCCCTTTGTCAGCAAATGAAATCAGATACCCACCCTACCACTCCCCCGCTGGTTCCTATCCCTTCTTCGGTCTCTACCCCATTTTCGCAAGTCTCTGTCGACCTCATCACTGATTTACCTCCTTGCAACGGTTTCGATTCTATCATGGTCGTGGTAGACCATGGTCTTATGAAGGGGGTAATTCTCATTCCTTGTACAAAAACCATCACCTCAGAAGGCGTAGCAAAGAAGTTTTTTAAATACATCTACTGCCGCTTCGGACTCCATGAGAAGGTGATCTCAGATTGAGGACCACAATTCATATCCAAATTCTCTAAAGCCCTTGCTAAGCTTTTGAAATCCGACATTGCCGCTTCCACCGCTTATCATCCACAAACGGACGGCCAAACCGAACATTTAAATCAAGAACTGGAAACCTATCTCCGAATCTATTGCCGCAATAACCCAGAAGAATGGGTTGAACATATGTATCCCAATGTCTGAATTCGTCCACAATCACCGCAAACACGATTCCCGCAACACATCTCCATTCTTCCTTATGATGGGATATGAACCGCGAGCTCTCCCTCACGTACTTCCCGATTCTACCATCCCAGCAGCAGAAGAACGACTCCACCTACTTCAGAAAATACGTGAAGAAGCTATCTCTTGTCATAACCTAGCAATGCAGCGAATGGCCGCACGATCGTATGGGAAGAAATACCAACCATGGAAAGTTGGAGATAAGGTTTGGTTATCGGGAAAGAATCTCATCACGCAGTTACCATCACGAAAACTCGCCCTGAAATGATACGGGCCCTTTACCATGAAAGCCGTACTCTCCCCTATCACATTCACACTCCAACTCCCAGAACAATGGAAGGTTCACCCCACGTTCCATGCTTCCGAGCTATCATCCTATCATGAAACCGAAATACACGGTCCTAACTTCCCCGATCCCCCACCCGATATCATCGATAACGAAGAAGAATACGAAGTCGAAGCAATCTTATCACACAAGGGCACGGGTAAACGAAGACGCTATCTCGTATCCTGGAAAGGATATTCTTCCGCCAACAACAAATGGATTCCCACAGAAAACCTCGGCAATGCTTCCACAATCCTCGCTGCTTATAAGAAAGCTCATCAGTTATAAGAGTCTGAATGAAAGTATGTCTTTTTCAGAACTCCGTACTCTTCAAATCCGTCTCCTGCAACTCCAGTCTATTGCCAACGCCATTGATAACATGTCCGCAAGCCTTACCACCTCCCCATCCACAACATCCGTCACATTGACCGAAACCATCAGATCCCCAAACTACTTCACCATTCTTGACGACATTGAAACCAACACATTATTTGAATCTGCCCTCCTTTCCGAACAATCCACTATCGAGATAGACCGCCTCCTCGCTGAACAAGGAGCTCTCTCTAGTACCCTTCTCATTAACATCATCCGTGCTGCCAATCTTGTCAAACGTACCGCAGGACTTCTTAATGACGAACGTCTTGAGACCATTTTCCGTCACCTTCATATACGTATTCGCAACACTGCACTTCCTCTACCAAAGCGGTTGTTAGAGAGGCAATCCATATCGTCACTGAACGAATTGCAACAAACCCAATCACTAGACCACCATCCCCACACATTGCAATTCCCGTTCCACCTCCGGTTGAGACACCAACTCCTGTTGAGCATATGTCTAATGTTATCAGTCCTCCTTCTATACCGGTCATATCAATTGCTACTACGTCTGCCCCGGCGGCAACGACTCCTCGTATACATCCCACTCACTGACAACCTTCCAAGCGAGAGATCTCCTGTCTCCCCCACTTCTCGAAACACCACTTTACGCTCTAAAACACCATCCCCGCCTCCGCAATCATCATCGGTCACCATCGTAAAGACTGAAAACCACGATAACTTTATTTGTCGTAACTGTGACATCGCCGGTCATCGTCACAAGAACTGCCCCACATACTTCTGCCATGTATGTCGTAATCTCGCGCCTGGACATCTATCCGTCTTTTGCAAAGAACTTAAAGGAGAAAAGCCGCTTCCTTAAGTATGGACGGATGAAGGCTTCTATGAGGCTCTCGCCAAATGGGAGGCTGATAAAGACGCCGCGTTAGAACAGCTTTCCATCGAAGAAGATGAGAAACTTTTCACCCAATGTGCTGGGGATCGTGATAACTATGATGCCTACAATAATTTTGATTGTTGAAATCGGTGACTTCAACGATAACAACGGGTTAATGTTACAGTCAAGTACGCCCCTATTCATTTTCTCTTCTTACCTTGTATTACGTCACAATCGCCATCATGAGCCGTCGCTAGACTTCT
This sequence comes from Suillus subalutaceus, assembly GCF_016647625.1. Lineage (NCBI taxonomy): Eukaryota > Fungi > Basidiomycota > Agaricomycetes > Boletales > Suillaceae > Suillus > Suillus subalutaceus. The sequence continues at coordinate 123,732 of NW_024540310.1, forward strand.
CTTATTACCAGTTGTATTACACCACGATCGCATTATGCCATCACTAGGTGATCTATTCTTGTTATCTCTGACTCATTCTGACTTCATCATACCGGCCCTAAAGCAGTTATCTTTCACTATATAAACTCGCTCTGTACTATGTAGTTCTTTACTTCAATCTTACTAGGTTTTACCTGGAACTTCCTTCACTTAAGACCTCCAATCTTAAGTCGTCTGAAACTTGATTCAAGCCAAGGACACCCTCCTTGTCTTGTCTTAGTGAACCATCAAACTTTGGCATATGCTGAAGCCTTGAACCGACCTTGGCCTATTACTCTTACCAAGTAGCCATACGTCAGAACCACCCTAGTTCGTAACAGTCCCTACCCTAACATCCTTCAACCCTAATCTCCATGTCAAGCTATCAGACATGCATATTGAATGTGACTGAAACAACCTCGAAATGAGAGTTTCCCACCTTCTGCGGACCAAGACCTCATCAACAGAAGGTGAAGATGTTTCGTTCACCAAGCAGAACTGGCCCCTCAGACCCAGAGAATGCATTCCTCCATCACCTCAAGGTCAACAACCCACCTCCAGGGATTGCCCTCTTTGCATATCGCCACAAGAATGGCCACCGCTCCTTCACTCAAACAGAAGTTCATCTCCCAAGTAGCCACAGCAGCCAGAGCTGCAGGTATAGAACCCCTCCAGGGCCATGGAATACGCATCAGATTGACCCTCGAATATCTCCTTTGCAACATTCCCTTTGAAGTTGTCAAAACAAAAGGACATTGGGCCAGCAACGCCTTCCAATCATACTTACGGAAGCACGTCCAAATACTGGCCCCATTCATGCAAGCCACTCCTGCTCTCCATGATGAATTCATCTGCTTCTCGATGCCAAGATCTCGCTGAAAGCAAACACTGCCCTCCTGTGAGTAGTCCTTCCCCTCCTACCTGATTGGGTTTTCCCTGGCTTCGCTGCAATGCATCATTACGGACTCCTACAACTTTGGGGATTCGCAGCTCACCTTTTCTCTTTGGCAGATCTCTGATTGGGGCCGAAGCGCTTCGCGCCTTCGCCCATTCACTTAGTACCTAGTCTTCATACCATACCCCCATCATAGTCTCACTCAAATATATTGACTTCCAAATATTTCTCCCCCTAAGTGTGCAATGCAGTAACACCCCAAGATTGATGCATGAAGTTAATGTTCCCTGTCACTTTTGTATGGTGGACCTTTAGTGACAGTTCGATTTACCGTTATGCCATGTGCATTTTTCACAGTTCGCTATATTTATTGTCGTATATCTGATATTTATCATTGTATATCCTAGAGCAACAATTCTGATAGGTCACAGGTGAGTTATGCATGATAACACTCAGTAACTCCTATTGAACAGACTAGGGGTTTGCTGTACGAACTTACAGTGCGTTGCAAATGACTTTAGAGTCACATTTTCAAAAATTCACCAGCTTTTGTTTGTTCCTTTGTTTTGACATGTGACTTCTGTCACACTTGGCCGCAATCATATGCTGTAGTGCTGGGAGCTTGCAACAAGTTTCAATGGCACCTCTAATCACTCCTGAAATGCGCCATAATATGACTGTCTGGCGCTATGAACAACAGAAGACTGTGCTGAAATATCTAAACTGGCTCAGTGTTATGAAGCTACTGTCTACAATGTCTTGCAAAACCACTGCAAATATGGCCAACACACCAATCCATTTGCACAAGGAAGAGGCTGTCCACGTACTCTGAGTACCACTGATCTCGACTACTTGCGCTCAATTCTTCAGGCCAACCCAGCTCTATACCTTGATGAGCTGCAGGAGAAGCTGCAGTCCTATCGAGATGTTGATGTGTCCATAGCCACAATCTCTCGAGCACTGCAATGCATGGCATTGACTCACAAGAAGCAAGAAAAACAAGCTAGTGAAAGGAATGAGTTATTAAGAGCAACATGGCAAGCACAGTATGGAGATATACCAGCTGAATACTTTGTTTGGTTGGATGAGTCGAGTGTGGACAACAAAATGAACCAGCGCATGGAGGGTTGGACTCCCCTTAGCCTTGCTCGTGTCCGTCGAGCAACTTTCATTCAAGGCCAGCATTTCTCTGTATTGCCCGCATTCTCATGTGAAGGCATCATTGCACTTGACATCTTTGAGGGTTCAGTTAACAAGGAGTGGTTCATGAAATTCCTCAATGATGATCTGGTGTGTACCATACCTTTGGATGACAACTAATGTTAGTACTTAATCATTCATCATGCAGGCCCCAAAGCTCTCACCATATCCTGGCCTTCGTAGTGTAGTAGTGATGGACAACTGTGCCATTCATCATGATGCAGAGGTTCATGCTATTATCAAGGGGGAATGTGGTATGTGCATGTGCAAGTACATTTGGTGATCAAAACTGAGTGTGCCGAACAGGTGCAAAATTAATTTACCTACCCCCCCTACTTGCCCGACTTCAACCCAATTGAACAAGCTTTTCACTCCATGAAAGCTTGGTTGCGAAGGCATGAAGCAGAGGCTCTACAGCCAGAGACTCAGGCCTTGGTTGATTCAACAGGCTATGATGTCAATAATGATTGAATATGTGGATGGATGGATTAAAAATTCAGGGTACTCGTTCAGAATGTAATTAGGAATGAAGTAGGTATAAGAATAAAGAGATTAAGAGATGTGATTAGCAAAGTGAGAGACATTAAAGCTATTCCAGTCTTTGCAGAACATCTGCAACTTCCGAAGATGACCCTCTACAACACCCATAATCTCACAAAGACGAGCAACAGGGATATCAGGAATTATGTCTGGTGTGAACTCCATGACCACCAATGAATCCTCACAGCTAGCAAGATCAATATCTGTGGCTTCAGTGAAGTCACACAAACAGGCATGGAGCTCAGATCCAGATGCAGGGAGTGGTGAAAGTTGTATGGAGGCATGACATGTTGATCGAGTTAGAGATGGGGAGCGCAGATGCTTCTGTGACATGCCTGTGATAAGAGGCATGATAGCCATAATAAGAGAGGCTGCCTCGCTTGATGCATTACCCTCTGTATGAGAAGTATTTCGGTCACGGGGCTTTGATGTACGAAGTTGTCCATCACAAACTCCGTCAAAATCAACAGTATTTGGTGGTTCATTTTTCATTGCATCATATGCAGCCTATGTATAAGTCAAAAATACAAGACATATGAAATGTAAGGACTAGTACCCACCATAGCAGTAGCCCATATCTTCAAATGATGACTGTTGAGGCCAACATGTTCCCCAGTTGAGGATACATAACAATAACCAATCCCACCACTCTCGCCCTGGTGTTCAGCACACAGCCACTTTGCTTTGAGTTGAATAATGATGGCTCCATGGAGCTGGGTCTTGTCAGAGAAGGCTTCGATGTGTGGGACGTAGACAACATTAACAAATGGGCAATATCTTCATAATCAGCTATACCTGTGTGCCAGACTCAAGCTCATCTTCACCTTCTTGGGAATTATTTAATGCAAGAATAGGCTGGTACTGTCAGTGTTAGGTTTGTTGGCAAAATGTACAACTCACACGAGTGCGAATGCGGAAGCCATCCATCTCGTCGATATTGAACTCGATTTCCACTTGGCAAACAGTCTTGTTTTTCTTCAAGAGCGCTGCCAGAGCCACAGAAAATTGATGGATGTTGTTGATAGTAGTTGCACCAGCTTTACCACCACTGTAAGACATTATCAAGATACGAAATTGTCAAAATTTAGAAGCCCATACACTGATCCTGTCCAATACATCCTGAATGGAGGCCCAGAAATAGCCCCCACTGCAAACTTGTCCTCGAGCTCATGAATTGCTAGGAATCTTGTGATGAACACGGCACGAGATATGTCTTCCAGCACGATAGTATCAGAAGAAATCAACTTAGCCTTCTTCATGACCAGCTTGGATCCTCAGCTGACTGGGCCAGTAACTTGAGCAGAAGTAATTATCTGAACCAAAAAATTGTGACCTTCGACAACTGCCAGAGGTATTGGTACTGCATTGTGCACAACGATAAGCTTCATAATTCACAATTACTGTTCACACTTACAGTAAGCAACAAAACTGTTGCAATGTTTGCGTCATTTTGATTGTTCTGTCTGTATCATTGCAGGACTCGCTGCTATCAACATGTAAATGAGGGCAATATTGTAGCCCTACATTCAGGCTACAATAGTCGCACCACAAGTAAGGTGTGAAACAATTTCCATAAAGAGATACAAGTAATTTACTACAGGGTATGCATTGCAACAGTTTTGTTGCTCGCAGCCTTCTGTTCCCTTGCAAGATCTTGTGCGGAGCGCTCAGAATAGACAGAGTAAGAGGTGTTAAGAGGTGTAACAATTACTGCGGGTGTGGTATGCGGAAAGTTGCGGGACCATCTGGTCAAAAATGTGGATTTGAGCTTTTGCCAAGAAAGCTTCTCATTGTACGGTAAGTCGAAAACCACTGTAATGCAGTGCCTGCGAGAGAGCGGCTAAAGCATATATGGCGGGAGGCTATTGCAATGCCGGCGGCATTGAGCATGCAGCTATAATCTTCCATCCATTCAGAAGCATCCTGCATGCCAGTAAACTTGCAGCAGGAAGGTCTAGCAGGGACAGACATGATGCTATAAAAGTGTGGGAGCCAAAAAACAGTGGTGCTTGCGGTTGAAAGTGTGCGAGAGTACGCCGAAGTGTGTGAACGTACATGAAAGTGCTCGGTGTCGATGGGCTTCTCTACCCTGTGACACTGAACTCTAGGAGTCCATTGACTCTAATACCTGTTGCTCGTTACTCAATGAGACTCTCTCTAACTCTGGGTAATCTGGACTCTGGACTCGAAGGGGGAAGGACCAAACCAAAGCTTGGTCGAGGCGAACTCACTCTGTTCACCAGTTGGAGCGATGTATCCACGACTGTGTGCCTGCGTGTCACAAGCAAGGCAAGAAGTGGTGAAGAGCACTACGCTATGACAAAGCCCGAAGGACACTGAATGGCTCACTAAACTATGGTGCTACTCGGCTGCCACTTGGCTCCTACCCCTGGGGTCCCCTACTCCACCGTTCCAGAATGGATCTCCTTATATGGTGTCGCCTCGCACTCTGCAATATGTTATGTTTTGATTCATATATTTTCATTTCCATACAATGACCTAGTGTCTACTTTGTAACTCCTTGAGTTTGACTAGTAACTGAGTATATAATAGATGAACCACTGTGGTGTTCATTCAACCTTCCCAAGTCTTATTAGGGGAGTTCAAAGCTGGATTTTGAGGCTGATTTGGACGTCGATTTCATTTTTCAAAAACGAAATCAGCTTTGGTGGATTTGGGATGGGTTTCAGCTGGTTCAGCGGCAACATTCGGCAATGTGAGTCAGACTCTAAAATACGCACAACGTGACTTACCTAATACCACCTGGCCTTCCCAATAAGTAAGCCCTATTAAGCTTGGTGCACACACACCTTACCAAGTTTAATCAGGCTCGGATTCAGTAAAGCCCCAACACCAGCGATAAATCACGCCCCAAATGCCCAATTTACCTTACAGCTCTCCTACCTGCCCTACCCAAACAAGTAAGCCCTGTTCGGCTATACATCCTGCCCCTCCCAGTGTCTGGCACTTCCTGTAACCTCCCCGACTTGTCCAAACCTTGTGAAAGAGCAGCTTCCCACGCCCTTTCCTCCTTACCTCTACATGCTGTCCTGCATGATTTGGGAATCATGCATGGACATGACTACTAGGTATCCCCCTAAAAGACAAAGTCTGTTAGCTTAGTCCTCAGACTAGTCAACCCATACCTTGGTATCAAACCTTGGTCCAATGGTTTCAGTTTTCCCTCAGTGATTCATGAATCCACCATGTTTTGAAGAAAAGTCATATATGAGATGGGAATCACACAATGACCTAGTTGATATGAGAAGCAAATTGAAGGTTAAGGTATTGCCTTTCCTTTGGCTTATTCACTTTGGCTAGAGAAACCCATAGAGAAAAGTTCAAAGCCTAACAAAAACCTATCTAAAAAGCCCGCGTATTGTGTACTATTATTTGTTCCATTATTTCTGAGTTGTTTTCTCTAGTGTTTCTTTACTTTACTTTCTATTAGTATGCTCTGACTAATCAGATGCTTCATAAAATTGTACCTACAGGGTATGATGTCATAATGATGTCATAGGACTTCACACACACTCCTGCAGGTATTCTGTTGAAAGATATGATATCATTGTGATGTCATAATGATGTTATCAATTCCAGAATGTTCCATGGAATTTGCTAGAACATTCCAATGACTCATAGTGACTCAGAATGACTCAGAGTGACTCAGAATGATGTCATTATCCCACCATGAATATTCTAGAATGTTCTTTTGCAGCTACTAGAACATTCTGTGTTACAGTCAAGTATGCCCCTATTCATTTTCTTCCTCTTACATCATTGTATTACATCACGATCGCATCTTGCCGTCGCTAGATGAACTATTCTTGTTATCTCTGACTCGTCTTATCTCTGACTCGTCTCTATGACCTCATCGTACCGGCCCTAAAGTTGTTACCGTTTATTATATAAACTCGCCCTGTACTATGTAGTTCTTTACTTTAATCTTACTAGGTTTTACCTGGAACTTCCTTCGCTTAAGACCTCCAATCTTAAGTCGCATTGAACGTGATTCAAGTCGAGGACACTCTCCTAGACTTGTCTTAGAAACCATTGAACTTCGGTATACGCCGAAGCCTTGAACCGACCTTGGCCGATTACTCTTATCGAGTAGCCATACGTCAGAACCATCCTAGTTCGTAACAAAAGATTAAAGTCTTCTACGAATACATCGCCATCACGCTTTGTAACCCAGAACTGAACAAACCCTGGTCATCACGACAGATAGAACCCCAGGTCCCCAGAAGCTAACAAGCTGACGTCCTTGACACCAATCTTTGGCGCTTTGAACCTAGGTGCTGTACCACCCCTACCACCTTTGAACCCCCCGATGTCTTCTACGAAACCCGTTGAAATCAAAATCGGTTCTCCCCCGGTCTTTGACGGGGATAGAGATAAATCCGACGGATTCTTGATGTCATGCCAATCCTATCTTGATATTAACGAGAAAATCTACGTCGACGACAAACAGAAGATCATTTTCGTAACCTCCTTCATGAATGAAGGGAACGCACGCTACTGGAAGGAAGATTTCCTCAGACAAGCGCAAGACCCTAACAATAAGACCACCGCAGGCCTTGTTAAAGGATACGGTACATGGACTGAATTCCTTGCCAACTTCAAAAGCGCGTTTAGGCCGCTTGATCCCTCGGGAACAGCGCTAGCCAAGCTCCGTAACCTTAAACAAGGAACCGAACTTCAAGATTACATCTCGGAGTTCTTGATGCTCGCACGACGGGCAGGAATTCAAGGTGACGTCGCCAAGAAACAGTTCTTCTTAGACGGACTCCACCCGGGACTGCTCGCTCGCCTTTACGGCACGGGCGATGTCTCGGACGATTTTGAAGTTGTCCTCTCCACCTGTATCAATCTCGACAACTCACGCCTCCACCTGAACGCTATCAGAGCGCGCAACCAACCCCAGAAGAAGAAGAACTTCGGATCCAACCGATACGTGCCATCCAGAGATCCCAATGCTATGGTAATTGATCGGCTTTCTGAAGAAGAACGCGCGGAACATTTCCGCACCGGAAAATGTTTCACCTGTCACAAGACCGGGCATCTTTTTAAAAACTGTCCAGAGAAGAAGAAAGGAAAGACTCCGGTACGCCGCAAAGAAGTAGAAAGCAGCGATGATGAAGAAGAAGAAGCAGAAGTCCGCCGTCTCAACGAGGATTTTTGATATGGGAGACTGGATCAACGTCAGTATCTCTCAATGTACCCATAAGACTTGTACGAAAAGTTGGTGAACGAAAAGAACTCCGGGTTCCCCTTTCCCTCATTTCAAAAACACGTCTGAAAACCGTTGAAACCACCGCAGTTGTTGATTCCGGAGCAGCCGGAACCTTTATCTCAGAAGACTTCGTCAAGAAACACAAGATCCGAACCCACGCCCTCAGTAAACCTTTCCGGGTTACTACCGCCGATGGAAGCTATTCCAAAAGCGGAGCTATACGCCGATACTGTGTTCTCACCATCAAGATTGACGAACGAACTATGATAGGGAAGTTTAACGTCACACGTCTTGGCAGGAGAGATCAGATTCTCTTAGGGATCCCCTGGCTACGGGCTATGAACACGGCTATAGACTGGACAGCCGAAACTCTTATCCTTTCCCGAACGGAAAAGAGTAATCAAGTTGAAGAAGAAGTCGACAAAGAAAGGAAGAAGAACGGTCTTCCACTCCTATTTCGACAAAAACCCATAGATCGGACTTGGAAGCAATCAAAACTTAAGAAAGCACCAATCGCCGAAATCCCTGTCATTTATCCTAAGGCAACCATCGAAGAAATTGTTGACGACGAGGCACCACATACCCATCCCACCACTGATTCACTACCTGATCTACTCCCCATCCCCGACGAAGACGATGAGACTTTTGATACCAAGGAGGACGTCTGGACGCAAGAGAACTTTGCCGCACCAGTGCGAGAAGTCTCTACGTATAACCTAAATGACGATGAATTTCTGGTGGAATACTCCATTGACACATCCGAACTCCGGGTAATTTCAAATACTACCATGGATACGCCATTGACCCCGGACGGTACCAGTCGTTCTGAACAGAAACCCACGGTCAAACCTTTGCCACGGCCTACGGAATACACGAAAGTTAGTAACAAAGCTCAGCAGTTCGCTCTAGCTGCGGGCTTAGAACAGAAGAAGAAAACTTTCGAAGAACTCATACCCTCCTATCTCCACGACTTCGCTGATATCTTCGCTAAAGACGGTCTTAATCAACTCCCTCCTGAACGACCCGGTATTGACCATCGTATTGAGACGAAACCCGGATTCATCCCCAAAACGTCGAAAATCTATCCTCTCTCTATCGCCGAACGAACCGCTGTTAAAGCATTCATTGACGAAAACATAAAGAAAGGTTTTATCTCGGAGTCCAAGTCGCCACAAGCCAGCGGTTTCTTCTTCGTAGGAAAGAAGAGCGGAGATCTCCGACCCTGTCAAGATTATCGATATATCAACGATTGGACGATCAAAAACGCCTACCCCTTGCCACTTCCTTTATCCCTTGTCGCACGGTTACATGGAGCAAAGTATTTCACCAAGATGGACGTCCGATCCGGTTATAATAATATCCGCATTCACCCTGATGATAGATGGAAAGCTGCGTTCACCACTGAATTCGGACTCTATGAGCCGAATGTCATGTTTTTCGGGCTTTGCAATTCCCCAGCCACGTTCCAAGCCTACATGAACCGTACTTTCCAACAGGAAATCAACGAAGGATGGTTAGTAATCTATATGGACGACATCCTCATCTTTTCGGATAACCTGGTTGAACATCACGCTCGTACCCGTCGAATTCTCACGAAGATCCGCGAAGAACGACTCTTCTTGAAACCAGAGAAGTGTACCTTTGACGCGCAAGAGGTTGAATACCTCGGCATGATTATTCGCCCCGGATGTGTAGCTATGGACGTTGCTAAAACTGACGGAATCCGCGATTGGCCAACTCCATCCACTGTTAAGGAAACTAGATCGTTCCTAGGTTTCTGTAACTTCTATCGGAACTTCATCCCTCATTACTCCGATATCGCACGACCCCTTATCGACCTTACAAAGAAAGATAACGTCTTCCTTTGGTCTGCACCGTGTCAAGAGGCATTTAGAACGCTAAAGGAGTGTTTCCTAAAACAGCCTGTCCTTCGTAACCCTGATCCGTCTCGACAATTCGCAGTGGCCACCGATGCATCTCTTGTTGCAACGGGTGCTGTCTTACTCCAGACAGATGAGAACGGCGTGTATCATCCATGCGGATACCTCTCCCAATCCCTGAACCCCACTGAAAGAAATTATCAGATCTTCGATCGCGAACTCCTGGCCGTTATCCGTGCACTTCAAGAATGGCGTCATTATTTAGAAGGAAACCCCCATCCAATCATTGTTTTCACCGATCATAAGAACCTCCTTTATTTCCGTACCGCGCAGAAGTTAACCCGTCGCCAAGCCAGATGGCAACTCCTTCTTTCTTGTTACGATATCGAACTTCACCACGTCCCAGGAACCAAGCTTGTCGCACCTGATGCCTTATCACGTCGACCTGATCATGCACCCGACTCCATCGATAATGAAGATATGACACTCCTCCCCGATTCCATGTTCATTCGCCTTCTTGATCAAGAGCTCATGACTACTCTTGCGAACCCTGATCCTGATGACACCGACCCCATCTTCCAAGCCGCCTCCGATGCCTTGAATGGCCTTTGCCTTCCTCCCATGAAGTCGGCTCTCTCTGATTGGACGATTAAAGATGATGTGCTATTCTACAAAGATCGTGCCTATGTCCGTCCAGCTGGACGCCACTCTATTTTAGAACGCACCCATGACCACGCCACAGCGGGACATCCCGGCCGTTTCAAAACCGAAGAACTGGTTAAACGCGACTTCTGGTGGCCGTCTATGGGGACCTACATCCGTAAATACGTTGAGGGTTGCGCGCTTTGTCAGCAAATGAAATCCGATACCCATCCAACGACACCTCCGTTGGTTCCTATCCCTTCTTCGGTCTTGACTCCGTTCTCCCAAGTCTCTGTCGATCTCATCACCGATCTTCCCCCATGTAACGGGTTCGACTCTATCATGGTCGTGGTAGACCATGGTCTTACGAAGGGGGTAATTCTCATTCCTTGTACGAAGACTATCACTTCAGAAGGCGTAGCAAAGAAATTCTTCAAATACGTCTACCGCCGCTTCGGGCTCCACGAGAAAGTAATCTCAGATCGAGGCCCACAGTTCGTATCCAAGTTCTCTAAAGCCCTTGCAAAACTTTTGAAATACGACATCGCCGCTTCCACCGCTTATCATCCGCAAACAGACGGTCAAACCGAACGTCTGAATCAAGAACTAGAAACCTATCTTCGAATCTATTGCCGTAACAACCCAGAAGAATGGGTTGAACATATCCCCATGTCCGAATTCGTTCACAACCATCGCAAACACGACTCTCGCAACGCATCCCCATTCTTCCTCATGATGGGATACGAGCCACGAGCTCTCCCCCATGTACTCCCAGACTCCACTGTCCCCGCCGCAGAAGAGCGACTTCGTCTCCTTCAGAAAATACGAGAAGAAGCTATCTCTTGTCACAATCTTGCAATGCAGCGAATGGCTGCACGATCTTATGGAAAGAAGTACCAACCGTGGAAAGTGGGCGATAAGGTTTGGTTATCTGGGAAGAATCTTATCACGCAGTTACCATCACGAAAACTCGCTCCGAAACGCTACGGCCCCTTTACCATCACCACAGTACTGTCACCAATCACATTCACACTCCAGTTACCAAAGCAATGGAAGGTTCACCCCACATTCCATGCTTCCGAATTATCGTCCTATCACGAAACCGAAATCCACGGTCCTAACTTCCCTGATCCTCCACCTGACGTCATTGATAACGAAGAAGAATACGAAGTCGAAGCAATCCTATCGCACAAGGGCACGGGTAAACGAAGACGCTATCTTGTATCCTGGAAAGGATATTCATCTGCCAGTAACGAATGGATTCCCACGGAAAATCTTGGCAACGCCTCCGCAATCCTCGCCGCTTATAAGAAAGCTCACCAGTTATAAGAATGGTCGCGAAAAGATGTCTTTCTCAGAACTCCGCACTCTCCAGATTTGCCTCTTACAACTCCAAATTCTCGTCAGAACCATTGATAACATGTCAGAAACCCTTGCTACTTCCCCATCCACTACGTCCGTCACTTTGACCGAAACCATCGAATCGCCAAACTACTTCACCATCCTTGACGATATCGAGACCAATACGCTATTTGAATCCGCCCTCCTTTCTGAGCAATACGCTATCGAGATAGATCGCCTCCTCGCTGAACAAGGGGCCCTCTCTAGCACGCTCCTCATCAACATTATTCGCGCCGCCAACCTCATTAAGCGTACCGCAGGCCTTCTCAGTGAAAGCGAGAATGACCAACGGTTCAAAGCCATTTTCCGTCATCTTCATATTCGCATTCGCAACTCTGCGATACGTCTCATGCCTGCCTCTACCAAAGAAGTTGTTAGAGAAGCCATCCATATCGTCACTGAACGAATTGCAACAAACCCAATCGCCAGACCGCCATCCCCTCACGTCGCAGTTCCCATCCCTCCTCCGGTCGAGACATTATCTCCCGTTGAGCATACGCCTGATACTGGCACTCCTTCTGATGTACCGGTCGTACCGTTTGCTCTTACTATTGCCCCGGCGGCAACCACCTCTCGCTCACGCTCCATTCATCTACGACCCTCCAAACGTGAGATCTCTGTCTCCCCTCCCTCACGCAACAACACCCTACGCTCCAAAACACCATCCCCGCCTCCGCAATCGTCCTCCGTCACCATCGTGAAAACCGAACCCATTGATAACTTCAAATGTCGCTACTGTAAAGAATTCGGTCATCGTCACAAGAATTGCCCAACATATTTCTGCCGCGTATGCCGTAACCTCGCGCCAGGGCATCTTTCGGTCTTTTGTAAAGACCTTAAAGGCGAGAAACCTATTCCATTAGTATGGACGGATGAAGGCTTCTATGAAGCTCTTGCTAAATGGGAGGCTGACAAGGACGCCGCCTTAGAACAGATCTCTATCGAAGAAGATGAGAGAATGTTCGTTCAATGTGCAGGTGATCGTGACAACTATGACGCTTACGATAACTTTGATTGTTGAAATCGGTGACTTCAACGATAATAACGGGGTAATGTTACAGTCAAGTATGCCCCTATTCATTTTCTTCCTCTTACATCATTGTATTACATCACGATCGCATCTTGCCGTCGCTAGATGAACTATTCTTGTTATCTCTGACTCGTCTTATCTCTGACTCGTCTCTATGACCTCATCGTACCGGCCCTAAAGTTGTTACCGTTTATTATATAAACTCGCCCTGTACTATGTAGTTCTTTACTTTAATCTTACTAGGTTTTACCTGGAACTTCCTTCGCTTAAGACCTCCAATCTTAAGTCGCATTGAACGTGATTCAAGTCGAGGACACTCTCCTAGACTTGTCTTAGAAACCATTGAACTTCGGTATACGCCGAAGCCTTGAACCGACCTTGGCCGATTACTCTTATCGAGTAGCCATACGTCAGAACCATCCTAGTTCGTAACATTCTGCTCCAGTTTTTGGGATATTCTTCTCACATTCTGAAGTCATTACATCACCTTTTTACTTACATAATATTCCCACACAAAATGTATATAAGGAGAGCCCATTCTCCCCCCAAAAAATAGATCTCCCACTTGTTGCATTCAAGAATCTCCCACTTGAGCCAATTGAACTCTCACCTAAGAAGCTTCAGCCTGAACAGATTGCTGCTTACAAAGCCCATTTTCTTTGTAAGTACTGTCCAGACAAGTGCAGGGAAAGTGTATCCCTTGAGATTATGTAAGTTTCTCATGATAGAAACCCAGTTTTGTGAGACCAGTGTTCTCACCACATAGTGTTTACTGACCAACACGAGCTTTGGTCACCGTTGTTATTTGTGAGACCAGCGTTCTCACCAGGTATTTGTATACTGACCAACACGAGCTTTGGTCATTGTTGTTATTTATCATTGTTTTTCTATTTGTCATTTGTTGTTATTTGTGAGACCAGTGTTCTCACCAGGTATTTGTATATTGACCAATACGAGCTTTGGTCCACATAGTCACATTTGAGACCAGCTTCTCAACAGTTAACCATATATTCAGGAAACCAGTTCAAGTGTCTAGACGGTATATCCTAGACAATCCCATAGTTTCAATCAGAAATATTAGAGCTCCGGCTAAGTTAATCTAACTGATTGGTTTAGTGAGCCTCCCAAGAACTCACACATTATCTACCACAAAAGAAGAAAAGTCGTAGACCATGTTAATCAAGGACTGGCAAGAAGTCTTATCAAGTGTAGTTGTGGTGTCATTACATTCTTACACGTATTTATATAAGACCCTCAGGTTATCAAGACAGCGCTCAACATTGCAGGGCAGTATAGCGCACGATCATCAATAGCCCAAGTGAGAGCATACTGTCCTAGTCACTGTTCTACCCCACAAACATGTCTGTTCTCTCAATACTATCCTATCTAGCTGCACACTGTCTCTCTCGTCCCCGCTGTCTCTCTCATCCCTGCTGTCTCTTTTGTCCCTGCTGTTTCTTTCATCCCCGCTGTCTCTTTTGTCCCTGCTGTCTCTTTTGTCCCTGCTGTCTCTTTCATCCCTGCTGTCTCTTTCATCCCTGCTGTCTCTTTCATCCCCGCTGTCTCTTTCATCCCTGCTGTCTTTTTCGTCCCTGCTGTCTCTCTTGTCCCCACTGTCTCTTTTGTCCCTGCTGTCTCTTTCATCCCCACTGTCTCTTTTGTCCCTGCTGTCTCTCTCGTTCATGCTACCTGTCATGCCCCATGGGATGAAATCTTCCAGGCTGAAAAGCCTCTCAAGATCCGTCAGTCGAGCATATAATGGAACCAATGTGCCATCAACCATCAACCAACCATCCCGCCATGCAGGGCAAGAATTCTCCTCCACCCATCTCTTGGCCTCCTCTTTCTCATCTAATGTCGGCCAGTATAGAGCAGAGCAGTGAAAGCGATCACTACAGATGGCCTTCATGACACGTTGCGTGACAAAGTGAACAGTCTCATAACCAACACCAGCCCACAAAGCCACCAGTCTTGTGCTGATTGCATTACCATAGTGACCAAAATGGTATAAAGCAATGGCTACTTGTGCAGCAACAGGCATCTGCGGCAAGTTAGACTGGTTATAGAACACCAGGTCATCTTGTAGAGCAGAGATTAGCACATCAAAGCAGTCAGGGGTTACCTGAACATATGCTCTGAAAATCTCAGGGCAACTAAATTTTCACCACTGTTGACTATTGGCTCCCTGTCGACAAGGTATCTCTGAGAGTACAATGTGCCTACCACACCAAGCAAAACTTCGCTGGTAGTAGGCATCAGGTCGTCATTGGATTCACCAGAGGAGTTGTCGGAGCTTGAATCAGAAGAACCAGAGCTAGAAGAAGACATGGGATCAATGAGAATGTGGGATTCTGCCAGAAGAGCTGCAATGTATGACTCGAGCACTGATTCAGCAGCCTGCTGGCGTTCAGTTTGAAAGGGCATCGTGGTTTCAAAACAGTTTTTACATATCCTATGCTAACCGTTGTACTACGGTAATTTGAACTCTGACACGGCAAGCACTTGGGTAAGCAAAAACAGTTGGTGTCAAATCCATCAAAATCAGGTTGAAATCGAGGGTTGTCAAAGTTGAAATCAGATTTGGACGTTTTTTAGCGTCCAAATCCAAGTCCAAATCCACGTCCAAATTGCATCCAAATCGGCCTCGAAATCCAGCTTTGAACTCCCTATTGTCACATGACAGTGTGTTCGTGGCACGCACACATTTGAAGTTTGAAGTGGCAAAGTGACCCAGTGCATTGGTAATTGACGGAAAATATATGATTGTATTATTCAATAGCTAATTACGCTGAATATACAAAGATAAGAGGTAACAAAAAATGAGGTAACAAAAATGCAGAGGACCAAGTCCATTGGTCCACTGAAGAGTTGCAAAATGCAATGCGATATCATACCTTTTGTTTCCTGTTTGAAAATGTAAGTAACCAGGCGACACAGATGGAAGTAGGACCTTACTTCTGTTTGTGACTGGATGTACTAGGTTCCTGTGCCGTGGTATGCTTCCCAGAAACAGTCAGTGCATTTTCACCAATGCTATTAGCGGCGGCATTGCCCTTGGAGGGAATGGACACCTGACCAGTCCTATGGCGATGAAAATGTTCATTGCCATCAGGGGAGGGTTCAACACCACTGGTGGATGGCGCATTTGACTGGTGCGGTAAGGGTTGCATTGTTGTCTTGGTGATGACTGGTGTGTTGGAAGGGAGTCCAGGTAAAGTGGAAATGGGAGGGGGTGAGGGCTGTAATCGTGGCTCCATAGGACTCACTGGCTGAGAATCATGGTGCAGGAACTGCGCAGCCTGTACTGGAACCTCTGGAGATGCAGGGACCATATGGGATGAGGTAGCAGGGGATGTGCGACATATGGTGTGTGGGATATGCGGCAGTGGTGCTGGAACATTGGGTGATTGTGGGGTTGGGGAAGACATGGACTCTGCATGTGGGTAAGGAGGCAAGTGTGGCAAGGCCGGATTGTCACCACCTGACACCTCAAATGCTGCAACCTTGGCAGCAAGATCGGTCCAAAAAGTGTCATCAAGATTCCAATTGCCAGTCAAGTTTTCAGAAAAATCAAGTGAGCTCTGTTGAGCTGAATCAAATGGCAGGTGGGTGTCTGGACCACTAGTACTGGCAGACGTATCGGAAAAAGGTTGACCTGATTTGTCAGCATCCTTCATTCCGCTGTGTTAGGGAGGTCTGGCTCCTAGGGGTCTGCCTGAGGTGCCAGGGGTCTTGCCTGGGCCTCGAGGCACTAGGTATATGTACCTAGTGCATGTCAGTAGCTAGTTCTCACCCATTTCATCTGCGTTTGGCCTCCTGCTTGGTTCGAGCCCCTTTGCCAGTGTGTCCCTCTCCACTGCTTAATGCCGAGTGATTGCCATCAGATGATATATCTGATCGTTGTTGGGACACATCCTCCAGACCCCTTCCTATCTCAATCTCATTCAACAACAACTAGGAACTCTCAAACTCATCCAACAATGCAGGACTCTCGAGCTCATTCAACGATGTGGGAGTTGGACCCTTGTTCAATGACACGGGACTCCCTAGGCGTGCCCTTGAATCCACCAGATCAGCTGTTATGAATGAGTTAGTCAATGGTTTTTTCAGCGCCATCCAACTCACGATATACTCAATACAGATGGTCTCTGAATGGAGACATGATACCTATTTCAAACTCAGGGTATGCCTTGCTGAAGTCGTTTCCGAACTTGGTGTGACCCACTTGGAAACTTTGATGTAGGTCAGTGTTTGACTCTATTTCATAAGTACTAATGCACATGCCTATAGACATCAATTGAGCCGCTGGACTCTGGAGAAGGGCCACCTGCCAGGAGGGAGAATGTGAACCCAGTGGCTTCCGCTGGCCCCTTGAGGAACTTGTTAGCGATAGCGGCAAGTTTTTCTATATTTCTATGTGGTCTCATAAGCTGATACACATCATAATCAATAGGCTGTAAATTCTATTACCTTGCATAATCGCCTTCGCTCCATGTTCCCCGCCTCATCGTCCTTCTGTGTCCGAGTCTTCTGATTCTCAATGTATCTTTGTACCTCTGCCTTAACCTCATCAGTCTCTCCACTATAGAGGCTTGCTGTGTGCTGCTTCACAATGGCAATATGCTTTCCATTCATAGGTGTCTTGTTTTCTGCTTGCAGTAATTCTGCTTCAGCTTTCAGTACTTCATCAGCCGTTGCCTTAATACGCGTATGGTAATAGAGCTTTGAATATGCCACCGCTTCCTGAAGGGAACACATTGGCTTCTCGGATTCAGCGACACTCCACAATACGGCTTTGAAGACATCTGTAGCATTGGCCTTTGCTTGCCGTCCTGCTTTTGTCGTACCAAGACTATTTTTGAAGCAGTTTCTTAATTTCTAAGTCCCATTTGTGAATTTAAAGTGAGCATTCACAATTAACACATACCTCTTTTCGCGAATCACAAGCCTTATGCATCTATGCATCACAAGCATCTCATCTTGGGTCAATGGTCCGACAGGGGGTAAACTAGCTGGCCTTTGCTCTGGGTATGCAATGAACCATGTCTCGTTCAAGTCAGCAAAAAAGTTCGGCCAGTTTCTATTTTTTCAGTTTGCTTTGCACAATATTTGTCAAACCAAGGAGCTAACCATTCATCCTGTTTAGGAGAAGTCCATTTCCAGGGCGCCATAATCTATATCATTATTCATTATCAACAAGTTCCATCCTTCTGGAAAAACAATTCATGTATGTACCATTATGGTGCTTATATGCGTGTGAGGGGGGAAATTGATTTGCAAACCCTTGAAGAAGTTTAGCCTGCTATTGCAGCAATATCTCACGCACAGACCCATGAAGTCGGCATGTAGTGAGTACAATCTTTTACTGTTCAATTACATTAACTACCTACTTAGTGTCCCAGAGCATCTGGAATATAAATTTTGTGTCTGCATATTGCTGGTGAAGATCCATCCCCGACACCAATGTGCAACAAAAAACATCTTCCACAGCATGAATCACTTCCTTTGCCTCCTTGGATGCATCAGATGCCTTAAGAAATTTTGGGCTCATGCCCTCACGTCCTAATATATGCTGTTCTGTATCGTGCAACTCCTTGACAATCACCTCTAACGCAGATAGTGTCCCTCGAAGCTCATCTAAGTCACCAGTCTCGAGGTGGTTGCATACTAGAGCATCTATCACCTGTGCAGGTGATCCATCTAAGTACCTTGATAAGAAATCCCTTTTGTTGCTGTATAATTGAATATTCGATCACGGCAAGGGAATGAAATTAGATCAAAACTCACACGGACTTTGTTTTCTGGTGGCGGTGAACATGCTGTGAGCCCTGATTGTCATAAAGATCGATCATATGATGGTTGATATCACTATGAATGACCTCTGAGATAAGCGAGTAAATAAATATCAACAATACACATACCCATTAACTTTTTTTGAGGGGGAGACTGGGGCAGCTTGTGCTTCTTGGTTTTCCTGATACTTCACTTTGAGTCTCGTGCTGATTGCAGCTTTGTTCCTGGTTGAAAGTGAGTAACATATATTAATAAAAAGACAAGTGTCATGGATTAACCTTGCATAGTGTGTCCGTTGGTGCATCTGCTTGGCCTCTTGACATTCTTTTGGAGTGTTATAGAGTTTGGGCCGACCCATGATTCAAGGTTGTAAGTGGCTAAGAATCACGTAGTACATTTGGTTCATACCTTGTTGGACTTTTATAGAACTTTTACTGGCTATATTGCTAACACCAAAATTCTCAACTCAAAGCTTGAATTTAAATGTGGGATCACAGTGTGCGTGGTCTTTGCATGGTGGATTGTCTTGCTTCAAACTACATAGACCAAGATATATAGGTAATGTAATGATTTACAATCATAATAGGTTTAGCTCAGGGAATTGAAATTCGACGCAACGTCCATCAGCGGTCCCACAACAGCCTGAGCAACTGTACATTTTACGAGCATGTTTTGGACGAATTGACGCCCACAACATCCAGCTTCTTAGGTCCTATCTGATGGTCAATCATCCACTGCAATCATTGAATGAATTGTTGACTGACTTGTTTCCTTGCCTTTTCAGCTGCAAAAGTTCCTTCTCTTCACTTTCAGTCAATGCATCCTCAGCTGGACGTTCAGGCCATAGCAAAGCCTGCTCAGGCCATTTCAGCAGCCATTCATCATTCAACCATGCTCAGAAGGCAGGTGCCTTGCTGTGTGAAATTCGCAGTGTGTATTCAGTTAAGTGTGGCATCAACCATGTGTGTTGCTCTTGCATTGGTTGTCAATCTGACATCTGGGCTGAGTCCAATGTGAGCTCTAGCTCAAATGATATCTCATGATCCATACCTTTTCAGCGACTTGGAGTTGGAGTATAACAGAATTGTGCCGAAGGGACCGGCAAGAATTTGTGCAGTTGGATCATTTGAAAGGTCTGTTCATTGTCCATTTTGATACATCATTGAGTTTGGTTCTGTCCACTTGGATACATCATGAATGAGCTCACCATATCATGGTGGCTCAACAATATTTGGCTTGATAGTTGGAGTGTGCTGTGACTGATGGCTGGTCGTCCCAGCAAAAAACCTCGCCTAGTGCAACATGTGCTTTCAGATCCCACTGACGCATCTTCATGCAACATCCAACGCCACAGAATATACACTGTTGATCCCACTGGGCAGATCAATCTACAGACAACATATCTTGATGGGACACCAGCTGGCGCTACTCCAGAACTCGAGCTCAGCATCAACACTAACCTCTTTGAGGATCCTTGGAATGAGCAGAACAACACTTAATTCCTTGATACAGAGCCTTACAACATCCCAGGTTCAAAAGAAATATGACCACAGACAGTTGGCATAAGCTTGGATGTTGAAAATATAGACTGAGAGCTGACCTTGATTTTTTCAACAGGATGACCCCATTCGTATTTGGATCTCTGAACGTCAAACATATCTCAATGAATTCATCCACTTGGAAGGACGTGGTGACACATGTCACTCATGCCATAGCTGTGGCAATTCAAATGCAGTATTTTGTTGCAAAGACTGCTTTCTGTTGCATTATACTGTCAGTCATGTGTTATGAACCTCCACCAGAACATGCCCCTGCATCGGCTGAAGGTATGTTTTTAATGGACATCAGTGCTTTCCACTAACACCATTGATTCAGAAATGGCATGACGGGTATTTCCATCCAATGACCTTGAAGCAACTGGGGCTCCACATACAACTGGGTCACAGCGCTGGTCAGCGCTGCCGCAAACCGAAACCAGCCTTTGACGATGATTTTACTGTCATTGATGTTCACAGAATCCATGAAGTCGCTCTTGACTTCTGTGACTGTGAGTATGCATCCTCACACGACAAACAAATCCTGCGCGCTTGCTGGTTCCCAGCAACAACCACAGACCCATGAACAGCTGCTACATTTACTGTTCTCGAACACTTCCACTTGCTCTTGTTTGAGTCCAAGGTATCCGCATTCGAGTTTTACCACTGTGTTGCATGTCAGAGTGACAACACAGGTGTCAAGCCTATCAAGGTGACTTGTACTCTATATACTTTATCCTGATTGATTTACCTCTGATCATTGAAATTCATAGGATCAATATTCTGTCTTTTTGTGAATGATGGCGGAGTGGTGCAACCTCAAGGCACTAAAACAGGCAGGTCATGGGCATGACCCAGCTGGAGTTAGCGCTACCAAAGAAGGAGAAATCATGGTTCTGTGTTCCGCTTGCCCTCACCCTGGCAAAAACATGCCCGAGACATTAGAGGACGTCTCACCTGGGAACCAGTAAGATTTTACCATCTCTCCTCCCTATTTTCAGCTGTAATCTGAACACATTCTACAGATGGATCTACTCACTGTTTTTGGCTATCAATGCCAACTTTCATCTGAAATGCCAACTGGTATCCAGCGATGACAAGGACCCTGGATTGAGCCAAGGATGGGGTTACTTTATCAAAGAAAGTAACTACAAGGTGTACCTTTGAGAAAATGCAAGTCTAGCACAAGAGGTGAGTTGAATGATTATTGCTTACAGCCATTGCTGATTTATATGCATTGGAAAGTAATTGTGTTAGCCATAACACAGTCAATATGGCAGACACAAAATCTTCCAAGGGACTTGCAGCAACAGGTGTCGGCACTGTGGTTTGCGCGAGGCATGACATGCGGTTAGCGAATGGCGTCAGGGATCTTCAGAAAGGTGAAAAGTGAGTACTTGTATCACTGGAAGAATATTATCAGTTTTTGATTTCATTTGGGCAGATACTTGAATATGGATTATATTGTCTTCTCCACACTTTCACGCTTTTCATCAATCCCATCCGTCAATTTCTCCTACAATATCGCATGTCAATAGCACAAAAAGCTTTGGCATCGTGTGTCAACTGCTCTTCCCTTACAGCTTCATCCCAGTAGCACTCAACAATACAGGTTTTCCATTCCGAATTCCATCTCGCAACACACATTGCAGCCTGTCAAACAACTTTTTCATTCAATTGGTCTCCTTATGTTGGACGGACTGACAGAGAAGTGCCAGAGTGCAGTTGGGCCAACATAAACCGTGTTGCTGTGAGCACAAAGGAAATGGCACCTGGTTCACGTTGAGATGTCTTAGACAACCATTTTGGGGACTGGAATTGGAAAAAAGTGATAGGTCTTGGTAAGTCTCAAGTTTTAAACATTTATTCAGAAAATTGATTACTTTACAAGGTTGAACACTACTACGTAAAATAACAGATGCTGCATATGCCAAACGGGACCATCACCATACCTTGGTGGACTTGGAGGGATCCATCAAAGAGTCAGAGTTGGGTGCTGTGTCACTCGTGGCTTGAACTGAAGAAGGCATTGCTTGGGAGAGCAATCATATAAAACCCAACCCCTTCAACAGTCAAAATCAAGGTAAGTTCAAAATTTTAGAGCGTGATTGATGACTGATTGAAATACCAGAAATGACCCAAGATGCAAAAGATTTGGAAGAAGGATCATCAATTTCCCTCCATTCAGAGGTGACGCCTAGTATCTTCATTAGCACAGGCTTGGACCTTGAGAATGCGCAGTAAGTGATGGATTGACTGCTACATACTTCCTGCTTATTCATTTGTAGACGACATTTACGGGTAGATAATGCAGGTCTCACTCAACACTCAACCAACAATCAGCAAACAAAGATTCTGATGCGCAGAAATGCTCTCCAATGCCGCATTGATTCATGGATCGACATACAGGTCCTGTACGTGCCCTCTGTCGCTCACTTCCATGCCACACAACAATCAGCAAACAAAGATTCTGATGCGCAGAAATGCTCTCCAATGCCGCATTGATTCATGGATCGACATACAGGTCCTGTACGTGCCCTCTGTCGCTCACTTCCATGCCACTGGTCTCTCTCCATCTGATGAGGGCACCATTGATGAAACCACCGGCTGTCCAAAAGCCAAACTCAACTCTATCAAAGCCGAGGATATCCCACTATTTCTTCCATCTTCTATCTGTAATCTGACAATGTGCGATGCGAAATTGCTTGAGGTTGAGTGGTCGTTATGCTTGGCGCAGGCTAACAACGCTCTCGAAGAATGCCGCTCTCACATTCGTCTCCGCCACCAGCTTCTACGCTTCAAGGCACAACAAATTTGCAGACAAAATCTTAACACTTGTGCCCAAAAAACCATTCAAGCGGTTGAGGATCAGCTCATTCTTAGTCACGAGAAGTATTCTTGTGCTCGGTGAGCTCTCACTCATCTGTCTTGGCAGCTAGACCATGTAGGCTGGGAGCGCAAGTTGCAGCCATTGAGGAAGTCTGACCTTCGGCCAATGGGGGACCTTGGAGGTCGCACTCAAGGAACAGTGATCATGTCATGGATTTGGCATGTACACGGAATTCCTTTGGACAATGGTGACAGGTTTTGGGATTGTAAGTCATCATTTATTACTGCTATCTTTATTGCTTACCACACATCTAGCGCTACACATTGAATGGTGCAAAACAAGGGCCAGACACAACCGGTGGTTTGAAGAAATCCAATTGCTCTTGGAGGAGATGTGGTGTGTCTTGGAGTTTCTCGATTGGCAGGCTAAGTGGTGGGAAGCACGGGTCACACTGCATGTGGCTGAGCAGCCTGAGGACAACAAGGGCTTGGTGGCGTATGCAAAACACCAGGCTGCCATCCGTCGATCCCTGTCTGCAAAATTCAGGGCATTGTGGCACCATGTGACCGCTTTGGTAAGCAAAAATCTGGCTGATACACAGGTTAATGCACTGGCAGAAGAAGGTCCTTCTATTGATGCACCCCCGCATAGAGATCTCGATGATTTAGACTAATTAGCACGACTTTGCTCCTGTACCTGTTACAAACTGGGATAGTTCTGACATGAATTTTCCGACCATGGATCTTCCATCTATCTTGACAGTAAGGACACAATATCTGTGTATCGCTTTGCTGTTGGAATAGCTTCCATCGGCAGTTGTAACCCTAAAGTATTTACTGAGAGCGTGGGTGCAAATTCAATGTTGTCTGACGAAGTCGTCGGAAATGAAGGTTCCAGCTGCTTCAGAGTCTATGACTGCGGTTGTTTCAACGGTTTTTAGACAAGTTTTCGAGATGAGGGAAATTGGGACGCAAAGTTCCTTACGTTCACCAATTGCTCATACAAGTCTTATAGGTACATTGGAAGATACTGACATTGATCCAGTCTCCCATATCAAAAATCCTCATTAAGACGAGGGACTTCTGCTTCTTCTTCATCATCATCGCTGCTTTCTACTTCCTTGCGGTGTATGGGGGTCTTCCCTTTCTTCTTCTCAGGACATACTCTTGCTAGGTGCCCGGTCTTGCAACAGGTAAATCATTGTCCTTTCTTGAAGTGTTCATTCTGTTCTTCTTCATCAAGACGATCTACCTCCATGGCATTGGGATCATGGTTTCGATTGAAGGTAGGTCTTGGTATGTAACATTGTCTGGAAGGTTTGGTGATGTTACGGCGGTTGTTGCGCAGAGCTGCGCCTCGTTGCCAGTTACTATCCAACCGAATGACTGTGGTTACGTATTTGTCAAAAGAATCAGGGATGGTTTCAATCTGGAATATGGAGTTTACGAGTCCTTGTTTTAATCCATCATTGAAAAACATAATCAAAACCTGGGATTCCTTGACGCTGGCTTGTGAGACAAGGGTTTTGAATTCAGCGATGTAGGACGTAAGATCATTCCCTTGCCTGAGGGTTCTTAGCTTGTTCAGTGCAACTACTTTCGCATCAGCTGGAGCAAATGCTTCTTTGAACTTCATTTCGAAGCTGGCGAAGGTTCCATAAGGATTAGTGACAGTATCGTCAGCTCCTGTGTAAAACGTGGTTGCCCATCCAGCTGCGCTTCCTTCAGACATATAGGCGAGTGCAGTAATGACTTTCTTTTTGTTGGTATTATAGACTGAGGAGTTAACCCTGAAATATGCTGAGGGTAAGGAATGATAAATGGATACTAGGGGGGAGTGTGTAGTGAGGCTCTCAAGTGCTCCTCTGGAAGCGAGCAACAGTCGTCCCAAGGGGATTGCTACTGAGAATAGATTCCTCTGATATAAGTGAGGGAGATCCAAGACTAGAACTTCAGTCTAGGAAACCTAAGTAGAGCGCTAAAGCCTAAATTGTTACGAACTAGGGTGGTTCTGACGTATGGCTACTTGGTAAGAGTAATAGGCCAAGGTCGGTTCAAGGCTTCAGCATATGCCAAAGTTTGATGGTTCACTAAGACAAGACAAGGAGGGTGTCCTTGGCTTGAATCAAGTTTCAGACGACTTAAGATTGGAGGTCTTAAGTGAAGGAAGTTCCAGGTAAAACCTAGTAAGATTGAAGTAAAGAACTACATAGTACAGAGCGAGTTTATATAGTGAAAGATAACTGCTTTAGGGCCGGTATGATGAAGTCAGAATGAGTCAGAGATAACAAGAATAGATCACCTAGTGATGGCATAATGCGATCGTGGTGTAATACAACTGGTAATAAGAGAAGTCTAGCGACGGCTCATGATGGCGATTGTGACGTAATACAAGGTAAGAAGAGAAAATGAATAGGGGCGTACTTGACTGTAACATTAACCCGTTGTTATCGTTGAAGTCACCGATTTCAACAATCAAAATTATTGTAGGCATCATAGTTATCACGATCCCCAGCACATTGGGTGAAAAGTTTCTCATCTTCTTCGATGGAAAGCTGTTCTAACGCGGCGTCTTTATCAGCCTCCCATTTGGCGAGAGCCTCATAGAAGCCTTCATCCGTCCATACTTAAGGAAGCGGCTTTTCTCCTTTAAGTTCTTTGCAAAAGACGGATAGATGTCCAGGCGCGAGATTACGACATACATGGCAGAAGTATGTGGGGCAGTTCTTGTGACGATGACCGGCGATGTCACAGTTACGACAAATAAAGTTATCGTGGTTTTCAGTCTTTACGATGGTGACCGATGATGATTGCGGAGGCGGGGATGGTGTTTTAGAGCGTAAAGTGGTGTTTCGAGAAGTGGGGGAGACAGAGATCTCTCGCTTGGAAGGTTGTCAGTGAGTGGGATGTATACGAGGAGTCGTTGCCGCCGGGGCAGACGTAGTAGCAATTGATATGACCGGTATAGAAGGAGGACTGATAACATTAGACATATGCTCAACAGGAGTTGGTGTCTCAACCGGAGGTGGAACGGGAATTGCAATGTGTGGGGATGGTGGTCTAGTGATTGGGTTTGTTGCAATTCGTTCAGTGACGATATGGATTGCCTCTCTAACAACCGCTTTGGTAGAGGAAGTGCAGTGTTGCGAATACGTATATGAAGGTGACGGAAAATGGTCTCAAGACGTTTGTCATTAAGAAGTCCTGCGGTACGTTTGACAAGATTGGCAGCACGGATGATGTTAATGAGAAGGGTACTAGAGAGAGCTCCTTGTTCAGCGAGGAGGCGGTCTATCTCGATAGTGGATTGTTCGGAAAGGAGGGCAGATTCAAATAACGTGTTGGTTTCAATGTCGTCAAGAATGGTGAAGTAGTTTGGGGATCTGATGGTTTCGGTCAATGTGACGGATGTTGTGGATGGGGAGGTGGTAAGGCTTGCGGACATGTTATCAATGGCGTTGGCAATAGACTGGAGTTGCAGGAGACGGATTTGAAGAGTACGGAGTTCTGAAAAAGACATACTTTCATTCAGACTCTTATAACTGATGAGCTTTCTTATAAGCAGCGAGGATTGTGGAAGCATTGCCGAGGTTTTCTGTGGGAATCCATTTGTTGTTGGCGGAAGAATATCCTTTCCAGGATACGAGATAGCGTCTTCGTTTACCCGTGCCCTTGTGTGATAAGATTGCTTCGACTTCGTATTCTTCTTCGTTATCGATGATATCGGGTGGGGGATCGGGGAAGTTAGGACCGTGTATTTCGGTTTCATGATAGGATGATAGCTCGGAAGCATGGAACGTGGGGTGAACCTTCCATTGTTCTGGGAGTTGGAGTGTGAATGTGATAGGGGAGAGTACGGCTTTCATGGTAAAGGGCCCGTATCATTTCAGGGCGAGTTTTCGTGATGGTAACTGCGTGATGAGATTCTTTCCCGATAACCAAACCTTATCTCCAACTTTCCATGGTTGGTATTTCTTCCCATACGATCGTGCGGCCATTCGCTGCATTGCTAGGTTATGACAAGAGATAGCTTCTTCACGTATTTTCTGAAGTAGGTGGAGTCGTTCTTCTGCTGCTGGGACGGTAGAATCGGGAAGTACGTGAGGGAGAGCTCGCGGTTCATATCCCATCATAAGGAAGAATGGAGATGCGTTGCGGGAATCGTGTTTGCGGTGATTGTGGACGAATTCAGACATTGGGATACATATGTTCAACCCATTCTTCTGGGTTATTGCGGCAATAGATTCGGAGATAGGTTTCCAGTTCTTGATTTAAATGTTCGGTTTGGCCGTCCGTTTGTGGATGATAAGCGGTGGGAAGCGGCAATGTCGGATTTCAAAAGCTTAGCAAGGGCTTTAGAGAATTTGGATATGAATTGTGGTCCTCAATCTGAGATCACCTTCTCATGGAGTCCGAAGCGGCAGTAGATGTATTTAAAAAACTTCTTTGCTACGCCTTCTGAGGTGATGGTTTTTGTACAAGGAATGAGAATTATCCCCTTCATAAGACCATGGTCTACCACGACCATGATAGAATCGAAACCGTTGCAAGGAGGTAAATCAGTGATGAGGTCGACAGAGACTTGCGAAAATGGGGTAGAGACCGAAGAAGGGATAGGAACCAGCGGGGGAGTGGTAGGGTGGGTATCTGATTTCATTTGCTGACAAAGGGCGCAACCCTCAACGTATTTCTGGATATAAGTTCCCATAGACGGCCACCAAAAGTCACGTTTAACCAGTTCCTTGGTTTTAAAGCGACCGGTGTAGAGACTCGCGTTTCTGTGGGCTCATATGGGCTCATTTTACGAATTCTGATGACTGGCCTTTACTGCACAACTTGCACCATCATCCACTATGACTTCCACCATCATGCGCACCACTTCCCGCAAAACGCGCCATAGGCGCGACACTTTCCTGCACAATGCGCAGTATTCCCGCGTGCGCGCCTTGCGCGCTTTCTCGCGCTTAAGCGCACTATGTCGCACAACATCCAGGAGCATCCATCCATCGTCCAACCAGTCCCTTGGTATGTCCCTTTTCGTTATCTGACCATATTTAGCATATTACACTTCCCATTTCGTTATGCACCCTTACTTTACATCACCTTACCTCATTTACATACTTAGAGCGCTCCCTATTTGGCTCCGAGCCCTGGGAGAGCGCTTAGGTAGAACTTACATACTCTCATGTTTGTTTTACACCCCACTTACACACCCAACAATTCCACCTTAGCTTCCTACCACTCAGTATCTACCACCAGTTAGTTCCATGCAATGCATGTGTCCATCATCGTTTTGAGGCCCTAGCATCAGTCTATAGCTAGTGGCACCTTCAGTATCCGTCTAGATCCGCGCTTTTCCTCTTATCAGTCTCAGTATCCGTCTTCTACACTTGTGCACTGCTTGCACTACCTTCCCACACTTCGCGCACTTTCGCATTCCGCTTTCCCGCGCGCGCCTTCAGCGCATTTCTCGCGCTTTCACCGCCATTCACCAGGGTTGTTTAGCATCATTCCGTGGATCCTTGCTTTCCTTGCTTCCCCTTTAGGGTCGAACGTTCTTGCATTCTGCGAGTATAGCAGCTAGGCAGAGCCAAGACTCACTTATACTGGCTGAGCACTTTTCTTATATGTGCCTGCCAGGTTGTGATACCCACAGCAAATCTTTGTTAAAATGCAACAGGTACGGGCATGGTGTTCCTCAAGGTTATCCGAAAAGATGAGGATGTCGTCCATATAGATTACTAACCATCCTTCATTAATTTCTTGTTGGAACGTGCGGTTCATGTAGGCTTGGAACGTGGCTGGAGAGTTGCAAAGTCTGAAAAACATGATGTTCGGCTCATAGAGTCCGAATTCCGTGGTAAATGCGGCTTTCCATCTATCGTCGGGGTGAATGCGGATATTGTTATACCCAGAGTGGACATCCATTTTGGTAAAATACTTTGCTCCGTGTAATTGCACAACAAGGGACAGTGGAAGTGGCAACGGATAAGCGTTCTTGATCGTCCAATCATTGATGTACCGATAATCTTGACAGGGTCAAAGGTCTCCGCTTTTCTTTCCTACAAAGAAGAAACCACTGGCTTGTGGAGATTTGGACTCCGAGATAAAGCCTTTCTTTGAATTTTCATCGATAAATGCTTTGACAGCGGTACGTTCGGCGATAGAGAGGGGATAGATTTTCGACGTTTTGGGGATGGATCCGGGTTTTGTTTCAATACGGTGGTCAATACCGGGTCGTTCAGGGGGTAGTTGGTTAAGACCATCTTTAGCGAAGATGTCGGCGAAGTCGTGTAGATAAGAGGGTACGAGTTCTTCGAAAGTTTTCTTCTTTTGTTCTAAGCCCGCAGCTAGAGCGAACTGCTGAGCTTTGTTACTAACTTTCGCGTATTCCGTAGGCCGTGGCAGGGGTTTAACCGTGGGTTTCTGTTCCGAATGACTGGTTCCATCGGAGGTTAATGGTATATCCATGGTAGTGTTCGAAATTACCAGGAGTTCGGACGCGTCAAGGGAATATTCTACCAGGAATTCATCATCATCTAGGTCATACATAGAGACTTCTCACACTGGTGCGGCAAAGTTCTCTTGCATCCAGACATCTTCCTTAGTATCAAAGGTTTCGTCATCATCATTGGGGATGGGGAGTAGGTCGGGGATGGGAAGAACGGGTGATGCTTCTTCATCAACGATTTCTTCAATAGTCGCTTTTGGATAAATGACAGGGGTTTCGATAACTGGTGCTTTCCTAAGTTTAGATTGTTTCCAGGTTTGATTGATAGGTTCTTGTCGAAATAGAAGTGGAAGATCATTCTTCTTCCTTTCTTTGTCAACTTCTTCTTCAACCTGATTACTCTTCTCCATCCAAGAGAGAATTAAGGTTTCAGCTGCCCAGTCAATAACCGGGTTCATAGCCCGTAGCCAGGGAATTCCAAGGAGGATTTGGTCCCTTCTGCCAAGGTGTGTGACTGTTGAACTTTCCAATCAGAGTTCGTTCATCAATTTTAATGGTAAGGATGCAGTATCGGTGTATGGCTCCACTTTTGGAGTAGCTTCCATTGGCGGTAGTAACCCTAAAGGGTTTACTGAGAGCGTGGGTTCGGATCTTGTGCTTCTTGACAAAGTCTTCTGAGATAAAGGTTCCAGCTGCTCCGGAGTCAACAACTGCGGTAGTTTCAACGGTTTTCAGACATGTTTTCAAAATTAGGGAAAGGGGAACCCGAAGTTCTTTTCATTCACCAACTTTTCATACAAGTCTTATGGGTACATCAAGAGATACTGATGTTGATCCAGTCTCCCATATCAAAAATCCTCGTTGAGACGACGGACTTCTGCTTCTTCTTCTTCATCACTGCTTTCTACTTCCTTGCGGCGTATCAGGGTCTTTCCTTTCTTCTTCTCAGGACAGTTCTTGAAAAGATGCCCGGTCTTGTGACAGGTGAAACATTTTCTGGTTCGGAAATGTTCAGCGCGTTCTTCTTCAGAAAGCCGATCGATCACCATGGCGTTAGGATCTTTAGATGGTATGTATCGGTTAGATCCGAAGCTCTTCTTCTTCTGGGGTTGGTGGTGCGCTCTGATTGCATTCAGGTGAAGGCGTGCGTTGTCGAGGTTGATACAGGTGGTGATGACGACCTCAAAGTTGTCAGAGACATCGCCCGTGCCATAGAGGCGAGCGAGCAACCCTGGGTGTAATCCGTCTAGGAAGAATTGCTTCTTAGAAACATCGTCGCGAATTCCTGCCCTTTGCGTGAGCATCAAGAACTCCGAAATATAGTCTTGGAGTTTGGTTCCTTGTTTCAGGTTGCGAAGCTTGGCTAACGCGGTTCCTGAGGAATCAAGCGGTCTGAACGCTTTCTTGAAATCGGCGAGGAATTCAACCCAGGTGCCATATCCCTTGGCGGTTCCTGCAGTGTTCTTGTTGTTAGGATCTTGTGCTTGCCTAAGGAAATCTTCCTTCCAGTAACGCACATTCCCTTCGTTCATGAAGGAGGTTACGAAAATAATTTTCTGCTTATCGTCGACATAGATCTTCTCGTTGATATTGAGGTAAGATGTGCACGACATCAGGAATCCATCCAACTTGTCTCTATCTCCATCGAAGATTGGTGGAGATCCGATTTTGATTTCAACGGGTTTGGAGGAAGACATTGGGGGGTTCAAAGGTGGTATGGGCAGTACAGCACCTAGGTTCAAAGCGCCAAAGATTGGTGTTAATGATGTCAGCTTGTTTTAGCTTCGAGGGACCTGGAGTTCTATCTGTCGTGATGACCAGGATTTGTTCTTCTTTCTGGGTTACAGTGCGTGATAGCGATGTATTCGCTTGAAAGACTTTAATCTTTTGTTACGAATTAGGGTGGTTCTGATGTATGGCTACTTGGTAAGAGTAATAGGCCAAGGTCAGTTCAAGGCTTCAGCATATGCCAAAGTTTGATGGTTCACTAAGACAAGACAAGGAGGGTGTCCTTGGCTTGAATCAAGTTTCAGACGACTTAAGATTGGAGGTCTTAAGTGAAGGAAGTTCCAGGTAAAACCTAGTAAGATTGAAGTAAAGAACTACATAGTACAGAGCGAGTTTATATAGTGAAAGATAACTGCTTTAGGGCCGGTATGATGAAGTCAGAATGAGTCAGAGATAAGAATGAGTCAGAGATAAGAATGAGTCAGAGATAACAAGAATAGATCACCTAGCGACAGCATAATGTGATCGTGGTGTAATACAACTGGTAATAAGAGAAGTCTAGCGACAGCTCATGATGGCGATCGTGACGTAATACAAGGTAAGAAGAGAAAATGAATAGGGGCGTACTTGACTGTAACATAAATGCGCTGAAAAGAGTATAAACCACACGAAGTGCTTTGAATGCGCTGATGATGCGGCCACTAAATATAAGGTGCGCGCTGATAATGGCTGATGCAGCTCAGAAAACTCGAGTGGATTCAAAGTGTAACTGGGGCTATGGACTGCAATGCTCGTGGAACGGAAGTAAGTATCAAAAACTAATTCTAACACGTAAGTACCACTAAGCGCTTTCCCATGGCGCGGAGCTGAGCAAGCGAGTACATATTGTGTGTAACAGTGCGTAAGTAAGGGTCTGTAATGCAAAGAGTGTCGTACGGCGCAGAGATATCATCAGCGTGACTCAAACGAAAGAAAACACACACCAATGGACCAGGGAGGACATGGATAGGATGTGCAGAGGACAAGCGACAGGATCCAGCACGCAAGCGCAAGCAGCCACATGTGCTGGCGCCAAAGTGCCTGCAGTGCGGTGCAGCTGTAAGGCGCTTGCACCCTTAACGATGTGAGGGTGGCTATAGGGGGAGAGGGAAGACGCTAGAAGTGTGCCTGTAGGAGCACAAGCCTCTACAACGCTTTTACCGAATATAACCATCTAATGGTGTGGTCTGGATCTCCTTTATAAACCGTGAGTGTTCCGGCTTTTAACTCGGGGGAGGACGTAGTAGTAGACATTCTGAAACAGGGGTTGGCTGCTAGGCTTCAGGGTGGTCTGTCTTCTGGAAATTCGTCAGATGAGGTTGTCAAGTGGTGATCTGATTCAGTGGTTACAGGGGATGGTTCTCGTCTCTCTCTGTCTTCTGGTTCTTCTACAGGGGACAGTTCTCATCTCTCTCTGTCTTCTGTATCCGGGCCTGTGGCCTCATGATATTCTTCTGGGGAGTCGGGTTCATTAGGATCATGTTCCCACCAATACTTTCTAACCCAAGGGGTCGTCTTTGCTAACTAGCAATTGGGCCTCTCGTGGTGGAGAGGTTCGATAGAAGACTTTAATCTTCTGTTATGAACTGGGATAGTTCTGACGTATAGCAACACAATAAGCAATGTCAGCTAAGGTCGGTTCAAAGACTCCTACATACATAAGACAAATCAAGGAGAGTGTCCTTGACTTGAATCAAGTTCAGACGACTTAAGATTGGAGTCTTAAGCGAAGGAAGTTCCAGGTAAAACCAAGTAAGATTAAAGTAAAGAACTACAATGTACAAGACGGGTTTATATAGTGAACGATAACTGCTTTAGGGCAGGTGTCTGAATGAGTCAGAGATAGCAAGAATAGGTCATCTAATGACAGCTTGGTAGCGATCATGATGTAATACAATGAGTCAATGATAAGATGAGAAAGTGATAAGTCTAGCAGCAGCATCATGCGGTACATGATGTAATACAAGGTAAGAGAAGAAAATGAATAGGGGCATACTTAGATTGTAACAGTACCTTGATGTGAAATAAACTTGTTTGATCCGAATGGCAGCTAGATTCGTTCAATGTGACTGCTTGGTGACTGCTTGCTATATTAGACACAAGGATACTTAAGCTACACGGATGTATCACTGAGCGGACAACTATGTCAGGCGATGTATCCCTATTTTAGGCCTATAG
Organism: Suillus subalutaceus; assembly: GCF_016647625.1. Lineage (NCBI taxonomy): Eukaryota > Fungi > Basidiomycota > Agaricomycetes > Boletales > Suillaceae > Suillus > Suillus subalutaceus. The sequence continues at coordinate 157,124 of NW_024540310.1, forward strand.
GCCAAAAGAATACATCCATACCCCACCATTGGAGCGGGGCGCTCCAGCAGGACGGATCAGGTCAGGAGTGCCAGGGGTCCTGGCTCGTAGTTGGTAGTCCTGAGGTGTGTCGTAGTCAGTCCTCGATAGATAGAGCCGCCTCCTCCCGCCATAGAGGTTTGGCCTGGGTTTCCCTTGTAGTCTGTGCCTGATCCACCATCAGGTGAGTTTAGATATTTCAGACACAGTCTTCCATTGTTCATAGCACCAGACAGTTGCGGTGATAATAAGAGTGGGAGGGACGAGGAGTCTAAAAGGACAAGTATATCTCAGTCTCTTGGAAGAACTCTTATTAACGTCTCATCTACCTAAAAGGACAAGTATCTACTAGTCGTTAGACAATGTATCATGTAGGTAGTGTTAAGGACTTACATCTCAGTCTCTTGGAAGAACTGAGATGTTTGGGCGCTTCAGTAGGCGCTTTTAACATATGTAGCTTGACTACAGTTGGAAAATGAATAAGAAACATAAAATAAAGTAGGATGCGAGCCGACGTCATACGTCACTCACCTTTATCCTTTTTGGCTTGTGCTCGTACCTCTCACTCTCCCCCTGTTCCTATCTCGGATCCATCGGTCTTCCTCTACTCGGATCTCTCAGATTCCAACACTCCCCCTCGAGCACAAGCTAGGCTCATCAGAGCTCTGAGCTTTTGCAGGTGGGGGCGAGGTAATGCCTTTGTGAAGGCATCGGCAACATTGTCGTCTGTGGGGCAGTAGAATAGCTGGAAGGTGCCGTCCTTGACATGGGACCGGATGAAGTGGTAGCGAAGGTCAATGTGTTTGGTATGTGATTGGAATTTTCTGTTCGACGCGAGAGCTATTGCAGCTTGATTGTTGCAGAAGACGGGGATGGGAAGTGGGGGCGCTTTGTAGAGCTCGCCAATCAGTAACTGAAGGTAAAGTAGTTCTCTTATCACACTCGTCAGGGCAATATACTCAGCCTCTGTGGTGGATAGAGCAATCAGGGGCTGCTTACATGCACTCCAGGCCACAGGACCTCCGTTCAGGAGAACGATATAACCGGACATGGAATGCTGGTGGGGCTGGGACGCCCAGTCTGCATCGACGAAGGCTTCCAAACCTCCGTCCGTTGAACCCAGGGTCAGCTCAAAATCAGCTGTACCTTTTAGGTGGCATAGGGCGCGCTTGGTGGCTTCCCAATGGGGTCTACCAGGATTGCACATGAACTGGGACAACATTGCGACGGGGAAGGCTAGGTCAGGACGTGTGCTTGTGGCAGCGTACATTAGGGACCCAATGGCCCTCTGATACGGTACATCTCGCATTGCTTGTAGCTCTGCGATAGTGCCAGGTCCCTGCTCCACAGATAGGCTGATTCCCGGCTCCATTGGCATCTGGGCACTCTTGGCGTCACCTAGGTAGAACCGGTCGACTATCATCTCAACATAGGCCTTTTGGGAGAGGGTTAGGGTGCGTGCAGTCCTGTCTCTGGTTACCTTGAGTCCCAGTAACCAATTTAGCTCGCCTAGGTCCGATATTTCAAAGTATTGACGAAGCTGGGACTTAAAGTGATGGATATGGGAGGTATGGTTGGCGGTGACAGCCATGTCGTCGACGGAGATGGTGATCACGACGTGTTCGTCCAGTGCCTGCTTGTAGTACACGGCTTGGTCAATTTTGGAGCGGCTAAAGCCAAGCTCTACAAGAACACCTGCCAGCTCTTCCGCCCATTAAAACCCAGCTTGTTTCAGCCCAGGTAAGCTCCTCATCAGCCTTAGTACCTTGCCCTTCTGACCGTCCTTCAGATAGCCAGGGGGTGCCCGCATGTATATCTCCTCCTGGATACTAGCATACAGGTACGCACTTTTTATGTCCACCTGGTGGATTTCCCAGTCTCATTGAGCTGCCATTGTCAATACAGTGCAGTATGGTGCTCATGTTGGCAGTAGGGGCGAAGGTATCAAAGTAGTCGATGCCATATTGTTGCCTTTGGCCGTTGGCGACGAGACGAGCACAGAGTTTGAGTTTCTCGCCGTCAGGACCTCGTTTTGTCGCTAGGACGAAATGGCATGGAATGATGTTGGCGCCGTTAGGTGGGTCAGTCACTTCCCATGTACCTAACTTCTCTAATTGGCTGATTTCATAATCCAGCGCTTCTTGCCATTCTACTCCGTCAGGACTGTTCAGCGCTTGCTGCAAAATTGGCTCTGGCTCTGCAGTGGCCAAGGCAAGTTCCAGGTGGGTTTCTTCATCCAGCAGGTCCATCTCTGATGCTTCTAACAGGCTCTCTATAGCCACTGATGCCGTCTCTCCCTTGCTCCCTCCTGCCTTGGAGCCTTGACCTTTCTGTAGGTCTGCATAGTAGCCCAAAGGCTCTCTAATCCGCGTTACCCTGGGTGCCGGTGGCATTATGGGACAGGGTGGAGTCATTCTTGGAGGGGTAGAGGGTGGTGGTGGTGAGATGGGCTGGGCAACCTTAGGTGTGTTGGTACTAGCATTGCCGCTGCTACTGGGGCTAATGTTGTTGTTGTATTTGTCGTTCACTGTAGCAGGGGTAGACTCCCCCTTGTCCAGGACATCTTCAGCCACTTGGATCTCTGTAGGAGCAAAGGTGAGGTTTTGTTCAACCGAAATTCGACGTTTTGACGGCCAATACACCCTATAGCCCTTGCTCTCCACATCTACACCCACAAACATCGCCTCTCCAGCCTTAGCCTCCAACTTCCCGGCCTCCAGGAGATGGACATAGATGGTGGCGCCGAATTCATGTACCTGCGCCAGGCTAGGCTTCGTCTGGTGAACAAGCTCATAAGGAGTAGCACCTGGCGTCGCTCTGGAAGGTCAACGGTTCTTCAGCCAGGTGGTGTAGTTGACCGCTTCCGCCCACAGGTATTTTGGCAGATCCTTGGCCAGGAGCATCGCTCTAGCGTGCTCTACCAGTGTTCAGTTTAGGTGTTCGGTGACTCCATTCTGTTGAGGTGAGTCGTGGACTGTGAGCTGCTGTTGAATCCCTTGCTGACATAGGTATGCATCGAATTCTGCACTCAGGTACTCTCCCCCTCAATCCAAGCGTATCTTGCTCAGCCAGACTCCAGGTGTCTGTCTGGCCAACCAGGCCTCATACACCTTAAATGCGGTAAGTGCCTCACTTTTTAGTTTCAAGAACTGAAGCTTCGTCTGGCGACTATAGTCGTCAGTAAAGCTGATATAATAGAGGCATCCGCCCAGGCTGGTAGTCTGCACTGGTCCCCAGAGATCAGTGTGCACTAACTCCCCATAGGTGAGGGCACGTGTTTTAGTCTCTTCTGGGAAGGGTTTTCGCGCTGACTTTGCTTTGACACAGATATCGCAGAATTCGGGTGAGGAGGTGGCGTCCAACTGGACTCCGGTGACCACGCCCTTCTTCACAGCGTCCATGACTGCTGTTTTGGAGGCGTGTCCCAGAACACGGTGCAAGTCTGCAACGGTAAGTCTCGTCCTCGCCATGTTAGCGTGTTGCTTCTGATGAGTCGTTACAATGCTATAGAGGCCTTGGACCTGAGGGATCTCGGCAATAACGTGCTGGCTCGGTCCTTGGGAGAGGATCTTGCACATGCGTCCCTCGAAGAGGACAGCAAGGCCGGCCACCGTTATGCGATTAGTGGATATGAGGGTGAATGCCATCTTGGGTGCGTATAACGTGTTCTTCAGCATTACCGTTGTTCTTTTCTGACCCAAAGGCAGGTCTACCTTCACATCTCCTCGACCTACGGCGCTCAATGTCGAGCTGTCAGCCGTATGAATGTCCTGGGGAGGTATGGTGACGAAATTGGTGAATTTTGCCCGGTCTGGGCAGAAGTGGGAGGTAGCGCTGGAATCAACAATCGCGCCTCATTTCTCGACAGGTACGTCCAGGTCCTTGGCTATACTTGCCAGGTCGAATGTGACAAAGGCAAATTGGTCCTGGGGTTCGGACTCTGCTGCAGAGTTAGCAGTCTGCTTTGGTGCCTTGTCTCCTCTCCTCTTCCGCTGATTGGGGCCTTGCCCTTCCTTTCCTCCTCCTGGACGCCAACAATCTGTCTTATAATGGCCTTTTCGCTCGCAATTATAGCAGGTAATGTTGGGGTTCGTCTTACTCGAGCTAGTGGATGCTCTGCCCTTGCCCTTGCTCTCTCTCGCGGATAGAAGCGAGCTGGCGTTTTTCTTGGTGGGACGACGGTCGGTCAACTGCCAATGCTTGTATTCCTCAGTGATGATGGTGATGAGCTCGTTTGAGGTGAGTGGGGTTTTGGTTATTCTCGCAGCTGCACTAACAGAGGATAGTAGGGGGCGGTAGGACTCAGGAAGAGAGCCCAGGATTATGGCATGGAAGTCCGCATCTAGGATGCCTACGCCCATTCCTGTCAGGGATTCCCTAAGTCTCAGTAACTCGGAGAAGTGAGCTTTGACGTCTCCTCCCTCCTCACACCTCATTTCCTGCAAGCGGTGACACATATCAATCTGTACGAGCTCCGTTTTACCCTCGTGTATCTGACAGATCTCTGCCCAGATATCAGAGCCCTCATAGAGGTTCTGGACGCGGAGCAATAGCCAATCGGTGATCATGCTAAAGATCTGCTGCTTTACCAGAGCATTCTTCTGGTGGTACTCATCGACTTTCTTTTCCAGCTCATCTATCTCAGCTGGCGAGGGCGCCGTACCATCCGCCTTAATAGGGGTTTTGGTATCCTTATGGAGGGCAAAAGGCGCTGGCTCATAGGCTTGACCATTGGTAAATCGCATCAAACCTCGTGCTCCAATAGCCGTTAATGTTCTTTCCTTGTAGGTTATCCAGTTTGAGCCGTCTTCTGCGAGCTTCGGGATGTTGAACAGGCTGGAGTTGGTTGCAGGGAGTGTAGGACGAGGAGTCTAAAAGGACAAGTATATCTCAGTCTCTTGGAAGAACTCTTATTAATGTCTCATCTACCTAAAAGGACAAGTATCTACTAGTCGTTAGACAATGTATCATGTAGGTAGTGTTAAGGACTTACATCTCAGTCTTTTGGAAGAACTGAGATGTTTGGGCGCTTCAGTAGGCGCTTTTAACATATGTAGCTTGACTACAGTTGGAAAATGAATAAGAAACATAAAATAAAGTAGGATGCGAGCCGACGTCATACGTCGCTCACCTTTATCCTTTTTGGCTTGTGCTCGTACCTCTCACTCTCCCCCTGTTCCTATCTCGGATCCATCGGTCTTCCTCTACTCGGATCTCTCGGATTCCAACAACAGTCATATTATGGCGCATTTCAGGAGTGATTAGAGGTGCCATTGAAACTCGTTGCGAGCTCCCAGCACTACAGCGTATGATTGCGGCCAAGTGTGACAGAAGTCACACGTCAAAACAAAGGAACAAACAAAAGTGGCGAATTTTCGAAAATGTGACTCTAAAGTCATTTGCAACGCACTGTAAAGATCCACCATAATTCGATGGCAACTTGGGGTCAGCTTTTTTTTATTGCCCCTCACAGCAGCATTCTCGTCAAAACGTGCGTTTCCGTCGTAGCTTCGGGACTCCTTGTGGCTTGCGAGGGGTGCATGCTAGGTCGAGACCAGGGAGTTGTATCAGTAAACACAGACACCGTTGGTTCAGTCGATGACGTGAGTGAGGAGCTCAGTTGTCGTACAGGGCATCAGCTTATGTTGAAATTATGACTCATTTTTCGTTGGTGGCGAATTCCGAACGATATCGCAAGGTGGTCGCTCGTGACGGTGCAATTTTCAAGTGAAGCAGCACCACCAGTGATATTGTATTTTATGGAGAACTCGGTTTATCATATCTAGGAAGTTGCGCTTATGCACATAAAAGCCTAGACAGGTAACTTAACGCAATAAGTATGGTGAGACGACAACAACGATATAATCCACGAAACTGACTACGAAGATATCCTTCGGTAGCCAGTTACATTTAATTCCAAGGTACCTGTTAATTATGACTGAAGATACTTGTCAACAAATACCAGATAATAAACAAGGATTGCGAATGAGAGCTAAACAAGAACGCCTTTTTCGGTGAGTTTTTGCCCAGAATCCACACCAGAACTGCGGCAAATATACAGCTTCCCACAATGTATGGGTTTTCGACGAAGGCCAACATAACCAGCATATGACAAGTCGTCAATACGACCTTCGTTTTGAGTATGGAACCAAGAAGGACGGGTATAGTGGGGACGCCGGCCTTCATATCATCTTCGAAATCACGGATATCAGTCATAATCTGTAGACATGGTCAGGGTTAAATCATATGATTATATACTATCTACTTACTGCATGACATGAGCGGTTGACGGTCGACCAGACTATCAGTTGAACAACACTCCATGGAGACGGCAACGTGTTGGTCAGATTGCCTGATCCCGACAACACGGAGAGAACCACAGCATAGATGCCACATCTGAAGAGCATTAGTTTACACGTGGATCGTTCAAGGCAAACATGCAGACGTACCCTCGAATGATGCCATTAAAGATGGCTTTCATGCCAGGAATGCGTTTGATAACAAGGACAGGCGCAGATGTAGAAGGCTCATGCTTGTCTCCGCTAAACATACCGAGAAGACACCTCGAGATCGGCGCAAACTTCGTGAAGCTGATCGGAGTGGTCCAGAGTAAGGCAGGAGCGACGAACGCTGCCGTGGTGAGGAGTGTTGAAATTGGACACTGAGATAGCGCCAATGCAAGGAGCGCAGCGCTGGTGGCGAGCAAGGTTCGTGCATATATAAACCAAGAGGCGAGGCGTGGGTTGTTGGTGTTATTGCAGTCCGACGAGAATTCCTCCTCTTTATCCTTAAGATGGTCAGCGCCCACGGCAAGGATATCCGATGTGACACAGATGGTTATCTGCGAAGACAATTGCTTCGGCGATATTATCTAGTATTAAATTGATGAGCGTACCGGTCTCCAGTCAATGCATCCGTTGGCGGACATGACATAGGACATCAGGGTTGACAGGGCCAAGCTGTTCATCGATATTACGATGGGTCGCAAGAAGAGCTCATCTGCAAGCTTCGGAATTGTGAGGATTGACATGTTGATTGAGACTGAAGAGTAGGCAAATGCTACTCACCTCCGCTTTTTATACTGGTGCAACTACGTTCCATCACTCGAAAGACTGGTGCGGATCAGGTTAGGTCATCTGTACGAGATCAGAATCAACGTTCAAACCTGTACTTTGACAGCACTCGCACTCCCGGTTTTTGCGGTTTTGCCTTGCTTAAGCTTTCGATATCTACGCGCTGTGCCAAAAGCGGTGCGAGAAGTCGCACTGGCTATAGTCCGGCTCGGGTGGTTCGAATTCACAGACGGTGTCCTACAATGGTTGTTCAATGAGACTACGTGAATGCAATATCGATACACACCCAGGTACTCGTGTGCTGCGCAGCACTTACATTTGAACATTGGCTTGTTTTTCAGATTCCTACTATCGTGCAAAAGTGGCGTTAAACGCTCTGGTTGCCTGTCGACCATCTTATGAATGAGAAGAATAAAACCAGACCTGGCTGACGCTCCGTCGATGTCGTATATTTGTTCTTGAGCGATGATTTTTTGCACCCAGCCACGCCGAAGTACACCGAAGTCATGACCTACTAAGTGCATCTTTGTATTACTACGTTAGGCAGCTGAAGGAGTCATTATTTTTAGCACGCCTATTAATTAAGAGGCCTTTACTTAATTGCTCGACAATCACTGCAAGCCGCCTGTGATAGCATTGATATTCGTACCTATTATTAGAGTCTATACTTGACAAGGGTCTGATTGTGGTGAAACGATAGCATTGCAGTGGCCTCCTTGTAGTACAACCGTTGGTTCCGAATGCGCATTTTCTAGCCGGACGTGATAAGGCGGTATATGTGCATCGTGATTCGCTGGCAGCGCCTTGATAAGGAGGTGGTGATATTGGTAAATCCGTATATGAAAAGAACAGGTACTAGGCCTTGGAAATTCGGCACCAGCCGCAGAGACGCCCATGAGCGCCCAAGAAACGTCGCGTTACCCTTCCGAAGGGTACTTCCGACAGCTCCCCCATGCGCGCGCTTGACCGCATTTGGATGCAGAAGTCCCGTTTTTCAAAAACTTGTACTGAAGTTTCATATGCAACACAATGCACATGTACCGGCGACTAATAGGAACCTAGTGACGGTACCTCTAAGAACTTCTGGCGCTCACCAACGCAAACGTGAACAGCGACGAGGCACCTCAATCTGATTGCAATGTTCGCGTTGCGAACTTCTCACCTTGCTCCGATATTGACCGGTGCTTGGATTTCTGCAATTGCTGTATACTACGTTTTGAGTTTCAATTATCGTAGATCGCTTAAACTTGACTAGTACTCTTGCAGGTGAATCTGGGGCGTGTCTCAGTGTTGTTGTAAACCTTAGTAGGACCTCAATACGCCTGCTCCTAGGGCCGCTGCTTGTCCTGTTGGTGAAGCTGCGAACGGGCATACTGAGCGCAAATGCTTGGAATATTCCAGGGTAGTGTTGACACTTTCTAGACAAACCTTCTCGATATATCGATCGTGACAAGCGTTAGGACTGAAAGTGTCGTCTTTCAGTCAAAAAAAGGTCGAATATCTAGTTGTTCATAGTCCAGCGCGTGCCTGGGCCAGCTAAAAACTCGAACAGCTAGTCAAGCTTTGGCTTGATGTCTGTAAGCCTACTTCATGCCTGCACATTATCTTTCTGACTTTTCTTGGATCACTGAAGACTAGTTGCAAGTGAGGAGAATTGTTAGATTCGTTGTCATCGTCCACTTATTCGATAGCAACTTGTGGTCCGTTTTTTTCATTGTCTCACAGCAGCACTCTCGTCAAAAGGTGCGCTTCCGTCGTGGCTTCTGGGCTCCTTGTGGCTTGCGAGGGGTGCATGCCAGTGGAACAGGTCAAGACCAGGGAGTTGTGTCGGTGAACACAGACGCAACTGGTTCAGTCGAAGACGTGAGTAGGAGCTCAGTTGTCATACAAGGCCCATCAGGTTTATGACTCATTTTTTTTCGTTGGTGGTGGATTCCGAAAGATATTGCAAGGCGGTAACGCGTGACAGTACGATTTTCAGGTGAAGCAGCGCCATCAGTGGTATTGCATTTTATGGAGAACTTGGTTTATCACAGCTAGGAAATTGCGCTTATGATAGGTAGGTAACTTAACACAATAAATATAGTGAGACGACGACAAAGATATAATCTACAAAACTGACTACAAATATATTCTTCGATAGTCAGTTGCATCTTAATATAACTGAAGATACTTCCTTGCCAACAAATACCAGATGATAAACAAGGACTGCGAATGAGAGCTAAACAAGAACGCCTTTTTCGGTGAATTTTTGCCAAGAATCCACACCAGAGCTGCGGCAAATATACAGCTTCCCATAATGTATGGGTTTTCGATGAAGGCAAACATAACCAGCATATGACAAGTCGTCAATATGACCTTCGTCTTGAGTATGGAACCGAGAAGGACAGGGATAGTGGGGACGCCGGCCTTCATATCGTCTTCGAAATCACGGACATCAGTCATGATCTGTAGACATGGTCAGGGTCAAAACATGTTATCATATATTGTCTACTTGCTGCGTGACATGAGCGGTTGACGGTCGACCAGACTATTAGTTGAACAACACTCCATGGAGATGGCAGCGTGTTAGTCAGATTGCCTGATCCCGACAACACGGAGAGGACCACAGCATAGATGCCACATCTGAAGAGCATTAGTTTACACGTGGATCGTTCAAGGCAGACATGCAAACGTACCCTCGAATGATGCCATTAAAGATGGCTTTCATGCCAGGAATGCGTTTGATAACAAGGACAGGCGCAGATGTAGAAGGCTGATGCTTGTCTCCGCTAAATTTTCCGAGAAGACGCCTCGAGATCAGCGCAAACTTCTTGAAGCTGATCGGAGTAGTCCAGAGTAAGGCGGGAGCGACGAACACTGCTGTGGTGAGGAGTGTTGAAATTGGACACTGAGATAGCGCCAATGCAAGGAGTACAGCGCTGGCGGCGAGGAAGGTTCGTGCATATATAAACCAAGAGGCGAGGCGTGGGTCGTTGACGTTATTGCGGTCCGACGAAAATTCCTCCTCTTTATCCTTAAGATGGTCAGCACCCATGGCAAGGATATCCGACGTGACACATATGGTGATCTACGAAGACAAATGCATCAGCGACATTATTTATTATTAAATTAATGAGCGTACTGGTCTCCAGTCAATACATCCGTTGGCGGACATGACATAGGACATCAGGGTTGACAGGGCGAAGCTATTCATCGATATTACGATGGGTCGCAAGAAGAGCTCATCTGCAAGCTTCGTGGTTGTGAGGATTGACATGCTGATTGAGACTGGAGAGCAGGCAAATGCTACTCTCCCCCGCTTGTTATACTGATGCAACTGTGTTCCGTCACTCGAAAGACTGGCACAAATCAATTTAGAACATCTTATCGGAGATTCTTTACGATAGTGTAAGAACCTGTAAGGTCTTGTGGATGCGAAGGGGTGTGGAGACCACTTGTAGGATATAAGTGCGCTGTACAGTTAGAGGCTCGAATATGAATATACTGTGATAAGGAATGTGGCGCAGCTGAGACGAGAGATATTGATAATCGAAATGCGGCTGATGGTGAATATTATTACTTTGGTACGGACTGTACATGCGCTACTTATACTTTTCGAAACGGTAAGGGTTGAGTACAGCTGGGCCAAACGATTATGTGACGATGGAGGAAGAAAGGAGTGGCGTCGCGCCTGACAGGATAGGATGGAGAGAAAGAGGGTACGAAAGATTAGGTGAATGGCGGTATGAGCGGGTATGGTATTGACAAAATAACGAGAGTCGCATAGTGGTTTTGACAGATTCGGGAGCGGCAAACTGATAATGGGTTGACAGTGATGAGAAAAGAGAGCTGAGCGCTGAGGGTCGGCAATGAATTAATGACGAGGGAATTGGCTTGTCAGGGACCGTGCTGGAGGTTGAAGTGGTAGTTGCGGTAAGTGTCGAAACGGCAAGTTCCGGCGTCAAACGCTTGGTAATCCTTATTTTGAGTTGCCTCAGGTTGCGGTGTAATAGACTCTCGATATCTGCACGCGGGTGGTACGAGAAGTCGCACAAAAAGTTTTTTAGTCCAGTCCAAGTCGTACACAAGCGGTGTCCTACAACAGTTGGTCAGTGGGACTACGCGAAGGCAGTATCGACAGACAGGTATCAGGTACGCATATGCCGTGTAGCACTCACATTCGAACATCTTGGCTTGTATTCAGAATTTCGGATTCTTATCGTGCAAATCTGCGTTGAACGTTCTGGTTGCCTGTCGACCATCTTCTCACCCCCTGGGAGAGGGGAACCAGACCTGGCCAACACTCCGTCGATCTCGTAAATTTTGGCTCGTTGCACCCAGGTACACCGAACAACATAACTTTGGCTGCGATGAAGGAGTCATCATATTTAGCAGACATATTAATATAACTGAAGCCATTATTTGCTCGACGATCACTGCACATTAATGTCTACAGGAACGACTTCCAAGCCGCCTGTGATGTCATTCGTACCTGTTATTGGGGTCTATACTTGACGCTACCCTGTCAGGTCCAACGCCACTTCCTCCGTTTTCACATAATCGTTCGGCCTAGCTATACCCGAGGACCCTTACCGTTTCGCGAGTACTTGATGTACAGTCCTTATTGAGCAGCGGAATCCAGGAATAGCGAAATCCAAGAGAATCTCATGTGCTAATTCCCCACTCCAAAACACGTCCGAACGCTCCATGTTGACAAAAGTCTCCGCCTCAAAACGTCTCGTCTTGTTATCATCTCGCTATCTAACTATACATCTCGCAACTAGGTCGTTTCGTTCACTTTCCCCTTCGAACTCATAGTCAGCCTTACACTACTACAGGACAATCTGCTTGCACTCGCGAACGGTAACTAATGATGACTTCGACGTGTCGTCTGTTTTGGGATCCTTTGTCGAAGCTGGACGAACTTAGAACATTTCTTATGTCTCCATAATGTTGTTGCGGTTAGGCCTGACACATAACGCGGGAGGGATCGGAGGGTACGAGTTAGAAATTAGGTGTGGTAGGCGGAGAGAGACTGCAGGGTTGGGTGTAGCAGGCGTTAGCAAACACGTGATGGCACGGTGCTTGACCTTACATACGAGCAGAAAATACTTTGCCGAGCGGTGCTGGAGGTCTTGACCTCTGTTGTAAGCAAGGTAATACACGTACACGACATGCCTTGTTCTTGCCAACATTTGGCATCGGGGGCAGAATGGCAGAAGTCGGAAAAAAGTATTGTGAGCATTTTCAACTCTTTTTGACTATATTTCTCAGCTACGGCAAAAATGATTCTAGCTACCATTATATCGAGGCTACACCTGATGTCAAATGTGCCATCATGCACTCTCTGAGAAGACGAGTGCATTGGTTGCTGGGCAGTTTAATCTGCTTGCAAATTTTGTGGTTGCAGAGTCGTGATGACGCATGAAGCTTGCGTCAAATGAGTATGTGATTACTCCTAATTCAATGTTTGCACTCATCTGTCATGCAAGGTGTCCCTCAAGTAATTGCATGGCTCAGCAAGAACGCACACCTCCGACATACTTGGACGTTGGAACTTGCTAGTAAGGTACGTTCCTGATATTCACTTGTACTTACATTCATACATAAATGTCAACCGCAGACCTCGACAAGTCCCCTCTTTGCTCCAACATTACGTCGACGTACTGTCTAGCATTAGTAGCAATAGACAAAAATACACTGATATGCACGGACTCTATCAATCGCGCGTCCGATCTCATTTCTTCGACCATCTCACCACTGAAATTGACAATTCTCACCTGGTCGTGTCTACAAGGGTGGAACCCTCAAAACGCTACGCTTGGACATGCAATGCACCGACTGAAGGGATTGGTCGAGTGACTGCCTGATGTAGGGCCCAGGCCGGTCACAACGACAAAGACCTCCAAAGCCCTGTCGGGCCTCAGTGTCACGCAATTCCATGTCAGTCTTTGCTCAACTATCCACATCGAGCTGACCTCCATCGATGTACATATCTCTGGCAAATAATTATCCTGGTGCTGACTCAATGTTGTAACAGATAATGAAGCATCCAAACGGATGTGGTTGCTTCAAGGACAATGGACTCTCGCGTCACATGGCCCACATCCACTTGTAATACTAGTAACCTCCACAAAGCGTCCCTGTACGAACTCCACAAGCGTTTGTCCACCGAGAAGCGCAACTCCGCATGTGTCTGTCCACCACAAACCACAATGGCACGACCACCACCGGGAATCGTATATATACCTACCCCAATACCTACCCTAGCATCATCATCACCCCAAGTTGAATCACACATTCACCTCACACAGAATCAAGTAGTATCCCCACTCATACTCTTCTATAACCAATCATGCCTAAGGTAAGCCCAATCGCGCGCATGCTTCATCACACACTTGAAGACCCTCCTGAAATATTTAGGTCTACGTTTGTTCTACTGGCTGCAACCAAAATTTTGCCAATTTCACCGAGCTGAAGAACCATGAGATCACACATACAATGAAGTACGTGTTTCTCCTCTACGGTATACAGCTCACCTCACTTATATTCGCTCACGCAGGGGATACTTCTGCACGTGGCCCGAGTGTGGCTTTGTGACAAAGAAAAAATGCAGCTACGACATCCATACTGCTAGGCAGTACGTGCTCAATCATCACCGTCATGGATTCCACGTAATGAAGAATTTTATTTTATCTCATTTTAGTTCGGGCGAGAAACACTACATCTGTCCTCAAGATGATTGTGACTACAAGACACACGACCCTTCCCAACTCACGAGGCACCGCAAGAAACAACATGGGTATGTTCCTGTGCCGCGCGGTCATGGTGCCTCCTCCGCAACAGGGTCGCAGCCTCCGGCACAACCCCCGCTCCCTGGCACATCGTACCAATACCAACCACAACCTACTCGATACCAGCCTCCCCCACCTACCCACAACCAATCGTTGGGAGTTTTATACGGCTCAGCAGATACCGCGGACCAGTATACCATGTATACCGGACCCGCGAGGGCCCAAAATGGGTGGACTGAGGGATGTATGTGTCCTGAATTGATGCAGAGACGCCCTTCGGAGATGCCAGGGTATGAATATAGGCGTCATTAGTTTTGCATAATCTCGAGACTTGAGAATCATTCTGTGTTACTTTTTCTTTCTTTCTTGATGATGTTTTTTCGCTCGTTCAACTATGTCTGGACTCGACACCCTTCCACTCGTTTATATTTCGTTTATCACTTATCTAAAAGCACTTTGCGATGTTTTGTCTACAGCTAAAGGCTAATACACTCTTTTATCAATGTAATACGTTCCTATTATTAGATCGTGATATCGACACTGGTGCGAGACGGTGATGTCAGTGCAAACGGAGTATGGTGTTGTGTAAAATCAGGAGCCCTTGGCTCTGCATGATCAGCCAGTACAGTCACGATTCACACATGGGGTTCCCTGCTTTCAAAATCACTGGTTGCGAGCGCATTGGGCGATGGTTGGTCTTGTACATAGCTTAGAGTTTTGCCACTTAAGAATTGTGTACGCCTTATGTCCACGAGTGCCCACGCTGGTTCTCGCGGCCACTGGTTCCTTTCGATCAAACCCGTCTCAGGCTTCTCCGAGTTCCTCGCTTCCCTGTACCCTTTCTATGCACAATCTTTCTCTGTTTCTGTCGATTTTTGATCCTTATTATTTATACTTATGCGAAAGACCCGCAAGTGCAACGAGTCACTAGTCACTATTGTTACATATCTTTGCACATCACTTATCCGAGTCTTGTTCTGTGTCAGGCCGCTGCTAAAATGTAATTCAGCCGTTAGAGCTATTTTGGGAACTTGAGGACGAATAGGAAGAAGGGTGAAGAAAAGACTTGCCCAGAAGGCCTAATTAAGGAGTAAACATGGGGGAAGTGAGGATGTGTGGATAAGCTAACATGACGAGAAGATCGAACTGACAAAACTGAAGAAACATACGGGGAGTGAGGATATGTTGAAGCCATTATATATCGCTCGATGACTCGGATGGCTGCAACATTGAGTTGTATTAGAGGTCCGACTGATAACAGGGGATTATGTAAGATGAGATTCAGATTCAGAACGTGCTGCACATTGAAGTGACCATTCTCTATTAATATCACCCTTCCTGTATCTCTGCCTAGCTCTGCCTTCACCCGAAATGAGTAAAGTACTTACGGCTATTTAAAATACAAAGTTTCTGGCGCCGGTGCAGACCATCTTTCATAATGTAAGTAAGTACAGATTACTTTCGCAAAAGTTTTTTCGAAGTCCGAAATAACTTTCTATTCCGCATTATCGTGCCTACGGAATAGTACGGATATAAGATTGTGGTTCGAGCAACCGTCAACGGCGGACACCCAGTGCTATAAAAGCGATCATGATGGACAGCGGTATATCTGCACGCACTTAAATACGCCCCATCCCGATATGACCATAGTTTCAGATGATCCTGCTTGGTGGCCGCTCATCAGTTTTTCTCGTCTTTGCAACTATCTTGTAGGTGTGTAGAGAGTAATTGGGATGCCAATGGTGACTCTATCTCAATATCTTTGACTATCACTTCGCAGCTGCAGGCTCTACTGCGGTGGTATACGACTGGGGTGAGCGAGACAATACGTTCAACCGAGGGATCATTGATATGTATATATTATTTAAGCATCGACATTCGGACAAGAGGTAAGTTGATGTCATGACCTGCGTATCTCACTAAGAATGCTTTAACAGTTCGAACTGATCTTAGTGAGCAAAGTCCTATATCAGAACTAAACAGGATGATGATACAATTGACTCGGAGCAGAGCCGGCGTTGGTCCTTCATGACCGTTCTTTATATTTGTGTACGTGACTGCTATGAGCGCAGTTGGCATGTTGTGCTGACTTCAACATATGCTAGGTGCGCTACATTGGAATACTATTTTCTATGTACGTTCACAAGGATATCTATATAATACTGCAATGTGCTAATCTTGCAACCAGCATGAACATTCTGTGTATGTGTCCTCAAATGCGTCTGCTCCTTCTGACTGGCGGCATGCAGCGAATCTCCTTGTCTCGATTACCGATGTAGTGGGTATTCTGTACCGATGCCTGCCATTCCCATTCAACTACTAACAATGATCCTGTATAGGAGTGAGTGACATTCTCGACCGGCTTATGTCTTCAAGATAACGACTTCAACAGCTGTGAGTTCATTTTGAAGCATTTATTCTATATCCAAGTAACCGGGTTTCAGGCACTATCATTTGGTTCATACAGGCATGGACTCCTATCACCGTCAATGCCATGCTAGGCGGTGAGCTTATCCGCGGTGCCTTGCTGATATTGACTTTGACTGAAATATCATTCAAGCCATCATGATTGCTCGGATATATGCCATGTATCAGGGATCCAAAAAGTTGCTCGTATTTCTTGTTGTAGTCTTGTTGGCCTCCACGCTCATCTCCGGAGTGCTGATTGTAAATGGAAACCTGGGTGCTTCAGGGCGTAAGCTTTAATAATTGATGAAATCGTGCAAAACTCACGGTCATTTATCAGAGGAGGACATCCTTTCCGGCTACCATACCTGCACTGCCAAGTTTGACCCGCGCATGATATATCTGGCTTACGAGAGTGTGATATCTACCGCTGTATGGGAGATCCTCGCCTTGTTTCTTACAGTCTGGATTGTTATAAAGTACTTCCGCGAACTGCGACAATCGCCGACAGGATCGACCATTGGGGACTGTCTTACGATATTAATAGAGAGTCACGCATTTTACTTTCTAGCGTGAGTTCGGTGATTTGGAATCTATTATCTTGTTTTACTGAAGATCCACGTTTGTTAGCTTTGCTATTGTGGCTTGCTTTATGCTTGGTTCACTGTCTCCAAATATTATGGTGTGTAGACCTGTGACTAGCATCTGTAGCTGACCACTCTCTCATCATTTCTCTGCAGGACTCGTCGTCCATGGGAGGTGCTACTTACACTGGCATTCTTTCAATTGCCCAGATGTTGCAAATGTTTGTGCTGGGACCGCGTCTGATCCTCAGCGTTCGAGAACATCACGCTAAGATCGTGGCCAGGGCCGACGAGGGAATAGCTATGACGTCCATTACTTTCCAGGCTAGTGGAGATACGTTGTCCTGCGGAGATGTGTAGCACATAAAACGATCCAAATTATCAACCACGATACTGCAGGCCCCCGCTCCCTGGTACATCGTACCAATACCAACCACAACCTACTCAATACCAGCTTCCCCCACCTATTCACCACCAATCGTTGGGAGTTTTATACGTCTCAGCAGATACCGCGGACGAGTATACCATGTATACCGGACCCGTGAGGGCCCAAAATGGGTGGACTGAGGGATGTATGTGTCCTGAATTGATGCAGAGACGCCCTTTGGAAATGATCTTGTCGCTTTTTTTATTTCTCTCTTGATGATGTTTTTTCTTTTGGTTATTCGCTCGTTTATGTCTGGACTCGGCACCCTTCCACTCGTTTATATCTCGTTTATCACTTATCTGAAAGCACTTTACAATGTTGTGTCTTAAGGCTAATACATTCCTTTCTATGCAATCCGTTCTAAGTTATGAATGTTCCCTACAGTATATGTTGGAATTTTACCCGGAGCGAGGTACGGTGTAGGGTTCAGTTCTTGCTCGATTTCAGTCCCAAATCAGCGAAGAAGGTGGTCGAAGTTATCCCGTACGCACACTGACAGATGTGTCCGTGTTTGAGACGTTGTTACTGGGTTATATGCCATCATCGGTAAGTGGCCTACTTGTAACACTGCACGGGTATGGCCCCGGGTATTCTAGAAGAACACAATTTAACATTCTGTTTCCGTTAACTTCCCACCAGCAATGGTTGTCTCTGAGGCCTGACTCATGTTGGTGCGAGACGCATTCAGTAGGCGACTTCATGACTGATGCGAAGTGGGATGACCACAACTAAAGAACAACCCACAGCACCCAACTTCACAGGAGACTTCTCTCTCCCGTTCTACCACTTGCTCCTTGTGGTTCTGTCGATCGTCCTTGAGACACTCGTATCCTGGGCGCAAGTTGACCTAGTTGCGCTGAACTGCAGGTCTCGTTGCCACTTGCACGTTGTAAAACTGCAGCTACCTCTGCCGCGGTAGGAGGGGCAATGAAAATCTCTGCAAACGTATTTATTTCAATACTGATATCAGAGGGGGAAATGGCGAGCGAGACAACCCCTTTTCTTGCGACCGGGAGCTACACCGACGGTGCGTATAGAGTTTCCTACAGGAAGCAAGCTGAAATTCCGACGCTGGGGCTGGAGTTTTGATTGTAGCGTCTTCGCATGTCAAGTGCTGAAACGCAGCGAGAAGAGCAAACTATCTCAATGAAAAGGGAGATGACGGGCTCGCAGGAGGAATTGTGCGACTAGGCGGAGGGTTGGCATCAGCCCAGAAATCGTTTCCCTGCACCAGTGTCAGATTTGCAAGAATAAAAATACGACAAACTATACTGACCAGTGACATATATCGCCGAGCTTCTGTTTCTGTGCTGCTGCTTGGAGACGAGACGAGCGTCAAGGATCTTGACATGAGGAAAGGACGAGTCTCACAACTGATTGGGGCACATCGCTCGGTGGAGTTCCCGGACGTTCCTGGCAAAGAAGTGAAGTACAGTATGAAAGAAAAGCGGAGATAACCAGCTTCCGAGAGGGCTTTCGGGGCACTCTGGCAGGCGACTTGGTTGCTCCCTTGCTGCTTCTGCCATACTCAACGGTTTTGAGTCTTTTGATTAAGAATAAATTAGGTATGCATCAAGAAGCAGTTGAAAAACAACTGACAGTTGGACTACCCGGCACTGCTCTCAAGAGAGGGAGAAGAAGAACCAAGCTGTTGTCTCTGATGATCCCTGCGCTGCATGCATTTATGTACATCGTGACTCCGGGCTTCACCATGCCCCATGACACATCTACCTCTCACTCTGCCCCTCGCTCCGCTGATCCACTCCACCGGCCTATACCTGCTCTGCTCCAAACCCGATCTGCCAAAGCCTGCCGGAACGTCCACCTACACAGTAGACAACCACGATCCGTGGTATGGTACGTTCCCGGGATTAGCGGTCGATAATTCCCGGGCCTCGAACCAGAGGTTCCGCGTCACGGCAGATCTGATTCTATGTTGTAGATGACTGTTCAACTGCATGCGATGGTCTACGAAAGAAAATCAGAAAGCGTCATATCGTGATATATAGACGCACGAGGCTGGAGTGCATTGTACCCTTCCCCTCGACCATGCCTATGCTGTTGACCGTTGTAGTAATTCTGGTCTTGGGGGTTATGCGACATGGTGGTCAACAACTACTTCAGACTTGAGCTTGAGCTTGAGCGCCCACACCTACCTCTTTCGTAAACCATTATTTCCTGCGCCATCCCAGACGGTGTCAACTGACTTGTTTCCTGTGTTCAACTCAGCCATTGCCATCATGTTGATAATTCCACCGGTGTCAAAGAGCTTTTCTCCCCATCTTTTACATTCAACTGGACCCAATTGTGCTCCACGGTTAAACTCTGCTGATTGGTGATGTCCAGAAAATCGACATGCTTGCTAGAATATCGTTGATGAGTATGTGTCGTACGGATGTGTGCTATATAGCCCTAGATAGTATGTAGCTGCTGGCTATCACTACAAGTGATTGCCGCTGGGAGGGCCGCGGCTCGTCTCAAAAGGAAATTGTACGAGTTTAAGTCGGCAAAAAAATTAGATCTAAGTTTAAGAGTACTCCAAGAGTACCCTACATACTAATCATGTCGCTACCCAGTGCTGCGCGGCTTGCTGCCTCCTGCTCGTCAAGAGCTGTGTCTCGTACTAGCCTTCGGTTTCTCAGTCCGACACAGAGCAGTTTTACACACAATGTCATCTCTCGGTCACTCAAAACATCATACATCCGGCTTTACGCGTCGAAGTCCAAGGCGAAATCTACTGCAGACTTAGTCCCGGGGTCCAAACAAGCTCTTACTTCTGAGGTTGCTCGTTTGGAATATGGAAAATCTGAGGCGAAGATGAATGCCGCTGTCGAATGGTACCGCAAAGAGGTAGCTGGCCTAGAAACTCGTGCAAGTGGTCGCGTCACCCCAGCCCTTCTCTCGCCAGTACGCATAGAACTTCCAGGCAAAGGAAAGGACCTTGTAAAAATCGAGGAAGTGGCCACCATTGGCGTTCGAGACGGCTCAACCTTGATTATTACGGTATTTGAGGAACATGTAAGCACCTCGTCGTGGTCAGGCTTGGGGACATTCACTTATTGGTGCACCAGTAGAATTTGAAAGCAGTAGAACAGGCCCTATATGCCGCAAAGCTACCAAATATCGTTCCTCAGAGACAGGACTCCAGGACAATCAAGATTCCTATACCTAGGTCGCTCGCTTCGTCTTCCTGTGGCATGATCGTTCATCATTTCTCTTTTAGGCCAACAGTTGAAGCCCGCAATGCGCTGACTGCGACTGCTCAGCGAATGGCAGAGGATACACGTGTGCAACTTCGAAAAATACAACAGGCCAGTGTCAAAAAGGGCGACTACAAAAAGCACTCAGTTGAGCTCGAAGAAGTGAGTCTGACTTGCTTTTCACTCACTTCATCATTTTATCTTATCCAACCTATTAGTTTCAGAAGCTCGCAGATAGGAACACTGCCGAAGTAGACAAGATTCTTGCACATATGAAGAAATCAACTGGGGCCCGGTAGGGGTATCTGGTGGAGTCGTACCCTGACAATATACCTCACCATCTGTGTCTGTCATTATCGATGCGTATACTAATTCATGATACATGCCAACATTCCATATACGCTGGGAATTTTTTAGCATGTCTTGTGTCAAACTAGTCTTTTTATTTCATTTTGCGCTGGCAAATGATTGGTAATCCTATGTGACTTGAACCCGTCCCCGCTCACCATATCGGCGTGGACGTTCATGCCCAACCTCGCAGTCAAACCTCATCTGGTACACCATTCCGGGTATCAGTGGATGTGAGTGGACCAGATCGGGGTGTCAATGTAGAGGTGGATTCTGGCCTTTGTCACTGTAGCGGTTGCCCAGGGACCGTTGACACTCGGGCTGCACTGCTCGAAGTCGAAGGCTCAACTTCGTTCAAGATGAAAGACAGTGGAGAAGCACAACAGGAAGGGGAGGACTTCAAGCGACGACGATCCCACTGAAGCAGGTTTTCACTGATCCCCGTCGTTTTGTGCTTTTCTTCGCGAAGCCTCTACTAAGTGAGTTATTCTTGTCTAGCCTTTTTTATATGTTATTATTAATGATATAGACTGCACGTTCGGGTTTTCATTCTTTTTGCGTAATGTGGCCGACGATGAGTCCCAGCGGTTCAGATGTATATATTATCCACGCAGGTTCTAATTCTAGGGCTCCAATAGATTCATCCTAAACCATCCGTTGTGAAGTTCTGCCATCCAGACGCAACCAATTTTCCAAATCAATAGAACTTCAAGTTTTTGCCCACAATAATGTTTTCAGGATATAAAGGCAAGCTCTGTCTACCTCAGTAGTTCAGAGTCCCCTTTGCAAAGTTTTATCACTTTGCATATATCATGCATTTCTCCTTCAAGTTCCTCGTCGTCATTACTACTTTGGCAGCATGCATGTCTGTCACTGCCGCACAGTGCAAACCTTCCTTAAAGATCTGCAATACGAACGATGATTGCTGCAGTCACCGCTGTGCCCCAATGAAAGTGAGTATGAATAGCTTGCTTTGCATCCAGTATTCAACCCTGTTGCTCACCCCTTGCACCTCGCAATATCAATAGAGCGGCGGTCAGAAAGTCTGCCAGTAAGACTGCTTACCGATGGGCTGGCAGCCCGTCCATGAGCACATCTGGACAGTGAGCCGTGTTTCCGCTTTCGCATTGGTGCTGTGGCTGATGGCACAATATATAGTTCGTTGCTGACTTGGTCAATGTAGTTGTTCCTGGAGTTTGTTATTTTCCCTGCTTCATGGGCAATAGAGGCGCCATTTTGATTGATCTGAACACTCATTATTGACTTACTTGAGGAGACGTGAGGAGACGTGAGGAGCGATTTCAATGTCCAGAATTGTGCTGCGTCATTCAGAGCTTGAATATTCATTGCCGAAGTCTGCATTATGTGTATAGCGGCTGTAGCAGTCGAGGCGGGAATTTTGACCGCCGCTGATGGGCGCGTCAAACTTTGGAATTTTCAATATCCATTCAACATTGTCTCACCACCCAACTTTGTTTGCGGGTTTTCATGCTTGTTCTTGCTGAACATTCACTCGTGGATGAATCCTTCAAGGTCTATCTTAAGTAGTCATAGCCGACTGGCACCAGAACATATTAGAAATATTGGTGATGCGGATTCAATGCCGACAAATGTCTTATCGCACCCTTGACATTCACTCATGGACAGCTCTTCGGAGGTTCATCTCAACCTCTGAAGTGTACTGGCCAAAGTAATCACCACAACAGAAGTCAGATCTATTTCTCTTGGACTGTGCAGGTTCGAAACCTGCCGACAAGTTATTTTTCTCCCTGAACATCCTGATATTCACTCATGAATGGTTTCGTCAGGGGTTCATCTAATTGGTCTTAGCTGACTCGGAGTGGTTACCATAACAGAATCAAAATCTGTTTCTCTTGAATTGCGCAGTTTCGAAACCTGCCAACAAGTTATTTTTTTCTCGGAACACCCTGACATTCACTCATGGATAGTTTCGTCAGAGCTTCATCTAACTGGTCTTACTAAGTGGTTATCACAAAGTGAAGCTCACAGCGGAAGTAGGTAAAAAGTAGATGGGGCAGCACGAGAATGATGATGATGATGAGCAAACGAGTTCATAATGCGGTCAAGCTCTAGCAAACGCTCCATGTTGACAGAGGAGGCGATGAAAAGAGGCAATATAGTATTGGGGCACCCGATTGGATACCTTGATTCGCTGACGGACTGGACGTCGTGTAGCATCAACCTACATATGTTGATAATGATTGATAAGATCTGCGATGAAAGTGTCACGTACAGCGAGTAGCGACTTGTCGCAGCTTGTCGCGCTGATCCAACAAAAGTTCATCGAGGCCAACCTCTATACTATCGCAGAAATATCCCAAGTGTACGCATTTTTGTCCTCAAGGGCGGTGGCTAGTGGCATTCGCATCTGCCGAAAACGACACAAATTGCATGTCAGATACATGATAGAGGGGCGAACTGATGCACTGGTTGTTACCGAGGTTCCATAATCGCACTGTGTCGTCGTACGATGCGCTTGCGAGGATGCGGCCATTCCGGTATGGTGGATCTTTGGTGACGGTTCAATTTGGTGTCATGACATCCCATACTCCCGCACTTTAGCTGCTGGACGCGTCGTAGGCATTTGCACGTGTTGCAGTACAAGGTGATCACATTCCGCACTCTTGAGAGAGCTGAGTTGGAGTTATCATTGATCAAAGAGTACTAAAACCTTGGCAGGTGTAAGTGGAGCGCACACATGGCGTCGATGCGAATCTGCCGTCGGATTCGAGACCAGCACTGTATACGCTGGACAACACGAAGTGATGCTGCAGTAGTTGAGCTCACCGTTGCTCACAACGAGCACGAACGTTTTGGCAATGTCACCGGTGTCGACTCAGAAACCTGGTGTGACGTACAAGTGACGTTAGGTGTGCTCTGTATACAGAATAATAAATACGGCGGACTTTGAAAAACGTATGCGCCACGGCGGCAAATCGAACCGTCACCAAAGATCCACCACAAATCCACCATAAAGGTTAGTTTCATGAACTTGAGCTTGCACGACGAACGATTTGGATTGGCCAACTACGCTACTAGCTCCACATGGTTTATAAATACATAGACTGAATTGAGAATTATACGCTAATAGTTATTTACTGAGGACTACAAAAAACCGTGATCTAAGGTATAACATCTGCGAGGTATACGTCTACAAATTCGATGAATTAGGATAATGATAGCCGCCAGAACAATTTACAACGCCAGTAGCAGGAAAAGAATGAAGCACACACGAGTGGAAATTTTTTTGGGTTATGCAGTCCTATGCTTCTCATCAAAGAAGGTTGCCTCGGTGGTCGAGACCAAACACTATCCAAGTATGAGCAAACGTGCAGGAAGGAGTAACACGACACGTACAATTTGCCAGTTCACGGACACTCATCCCTGCAGAGGTGTGCATCAACAACGTATCCAAAGACTCATGATAAATACTTACTGCCAATCTTCTTTCCAGAGCCTTCGCCAAGGCTGCCATCCGCAAGGTTTCGCTGAAATTATGCGTTAACAGAGCATAAATAGAGTACAATCTGCTGTACCTTGCGCTCTTGGAGAGCCAGAACACGATCCTCGACAGTATTGGCAATGACCAACCTCTGCACGAAGACATCTTTCTGTTGACCCAGACGGTGGACTCTGTCAAACGCCTGACTCTCGATTGCTTCGCTCCAGCCAAGATCCAGTGAAATGACGCCTGTGAGGAGTCAGAACGCAGTGGTGTAAGAAACTGGAGAGGCTTACGATTGGCCCTTGTCAAATTCAACCCAACACCTCCACATTTCAGGGACATAAGCATGACCTGTGCAGTATTGCCCATCATGAACACTCGAACAGCCTGGTCCCTTTGACTGCGACTCATGGATCCTTGGTACCTAGACCGAAAGATCACATCAATTCAGATAAGCATGCACGACGTCATCAGAAGATTCGCACTTGACATGGGGTATCTTCTTCTCCGCAAGGAAGTCGGAGACAAGTTTGAGACATTCGGTCCACTGTGATATGATTATGGTCTGCAAGTATCATCAGCACCACGATTACTGTATTGCTTAGAAGTCAACCTTGTCGCCGGGACTTCGCTTGGCCCACTTCTCTAGATGCTCCATCATGTGCTGGGAGACGACATTAAAAATGATTTTGGAAAGGAAATGCGACAACCTACATTCATCTTTGTAGAAGGAAGAAAGCGCGACATCATTTTAACTTGACCCATGGAAGCAGGCACTTTCCTGGAGTTCCGACCTATGACCACTTCTCTCTCATCTGCATCAAGTTCATCATCAGACTCAACGACCATCGCGCGGCGCTTTCTCAGACGTTTCTTGATGTCGCGCCTGGCATCCTTCTCTTCTTCATCCTCGCCATCCTCGACAATGAAATCACTGATGTCGTCGTCGTCATCATCATCATCTTCCGATTCATCATCCGAGTCACACACAGCACGCTTTTTACGAATGCGCCTAGCCCTGCCTTTGCCCTTCGATTCCCGAAGCATCATATCAGAGATCTCAGGCATCTCGTCATCGGAAGATGCCGATACATCTCCCGATAACTCGGCATCAGTGGGTTCGAATGCTTCGCGAATGAAAACAGCATCTGCAGAAATGGGATCGCGGCAGCTAGGACCTGCAAAACAAAATGAGTGTGGCAAGAGGAAGGTTTACGTGCGTGACTCACAAGGCTTCTCATTACTACGGTATTTACGAGAATCCTCCGCGTCTTGGACAAAGGGAGTATTAAGGACGCTGGCAATGCATTCGCGACAGAAAGTATGACCACATGCCGTGACACGTGCCTCGGTGAACGTGTCCATACAGATAGGGCATTCCTCACCATCGGCAGTGGCATCCAGGGACTATATTCGTGTAAACATCATGAAATCCATTTGACAGGAGAAACACACCTCTTTTTCTGCCTGTATACGTGCCAGCGCGCACTGAAAATACTTTGCTTTCAGCTTCGTCACAAAATCTGATGATACCAGTCGAACTGCGCGGGCCAGCTCAGCCTTGAGGTTATGCCCGCCATCCAACTGATCTGCTGCAACAAGGGCTTCGGAAGTCTCTTGAATAAGAGCGGGGTGGGAGCACACTTGTCGGAGACGCAAGAGCATCACAAGAACTGTTTTAAACGAGTCATTAACGACGGTTGCGTTAGTGAAATGGTGCAGTACCTTGGTGATAATTTCTAAATAGGTAGTAATTGAGATTTTCAAATTTTCTCTAAACAGTGGGCGACTCACTTCAAGACAGTGCCAGCACGAAGAAAACGATTGAATTTAGCTTGGGAGCGAGCTTCGACCTGAAAGACATGGCGATGAGTGCAACATATCTATGCATCAGCAGAACATACCATCTGGTATATTTCGAGCTCTTCCTGGGAGAATTTCAATTTCTCCATTTCTACATGTTTTGTGGGAAGCTCGATGAGCCTCTTGCCATCCAACATTGTATCCTTCTTGCGACGCAGCATAATTGATTTGAAGATAGCCTGGAGTCTCGTGCTTGCCAATTCAGCTGTAGTTAGAGCGTGGTTAAGTGAAGGCGAGATCTTAGGCGAACATTGACGTACGATTCTTTTTCTCGATGATGGAGACGTGACCATTAAACTCTTGCCAATCGTACCAAGGACGGAAGCGAAGGAAGCGAAATAGCGCGTATGCATCAACTAGGCCATTGATAATGGGAGTGCTGTCCGAAAATCAGTGAATAATGGTCTTGATGGACGAGATGCTCACCCTGTGAGGCACCAACGGTAGGTCGTGTCAAGATCGGTGACGCTACGAGATATTCCTGCAGGGTCATGAGTATATAGGAGGGTGAAACGTGGCAAGTATTACTTGTGCGCCGGTTGCGAATGTTCTGTGCTTCATCAAGAATAACACGGTACCATTGGACTTGGAAGAGAAGCCCCACTACACAAAGTCAGTTTAGATGACCACAGTGATCGCCGTGGCTCACATTCTTTCTTTTTCTTCTTAGGTTTCCTGTCATCTCCCGAATCGCTTTCGATGAAGGAATTGGTCTTCTTCTTGCGCTTTTGAGCCTTCTGCTTGGCCTTTTCTTCCGCCTCCAGGTCTGGCCATTCCAGTGCGAGAGTCTACAGATCCAGGTTCAGTAACTGGTGGAAGAGATCACACTCGAACGCACATGATAAGTAGTTAACACGACGTCATACTTCATCAGGTCGGTCTTCTTGCGGGGTTTGTTGGAACCTCAATGGAAGAGAACGTAAGACTTGGATTAAATCGAAACCCACATGCAACTCTGAACGTACCATGGTAAACTAGACATTTCAAATTGTTGGTGGTCTTCATCTCGATCTCAAGCTTCCATTGATCCAGTAAAGCCAACGGAGCGACGATAAGGTTCGTCTTGCATCTAGGGTCACCGGAGGGGTTGGCGATGATCACCGAGATTATCTGCACCGTCTTCCCTAAGCCCATCTCATCGCTCAAACAGCCTCCCTTGTCGCTACATTTCTCACGTTCCAACGCCCATGCGACACCGATAACCTGGTGAGCCAACAAAGAAATGGCCATTCCCGGAAGGTGATCGTACAGGCTCTTCAGTCCGAGTTTTTCAAGGGCCCTGTCGACACTGGCATTGCCATCGAATTGCTCCGCATTACCAGCAGCGATCAAAAACTTGTCAATACTGCCAACAGCACAGAAATAAGAACGTGAGAATACATTCATTCAGAAAGATTTCGCGACGTACTCGCCCGGGTTCGCAGTCGGTCCAATAAAGAGGTCTTTCCCTCTGCCATAGAAGTCACCATCCTCGTCAAAGCGTGCATCACGAATGCCAGCACCACCCAAGATATCAGGCAGCTCCCAATCCCAATCCCCCTCCGAGTCTGTGTCCGACCCCATAGCAACGTTGAGACGAACGCGTGATCCCGATGCAATAGGCTGGCGGTTAAGCGCTGGATAAGAATATCCGGCATCGTCGCCATTGTGGCTAGGAACCTGAAAAGTCATAGCAGAAGATCCTTGACCGATGGTCCTGTCTTTCGTCAATTTAGAAAGCTTAGCCAGGGAATTTAAGTCGTTCTGAATGTTGGCGATCCTTAAACGAGTTTCATCAGAACTGCGGTGCAAGGATGGCTGGTAAGCCACAGGAAGCACAGCCTTTTGATCTGCGAGCTGTACGGGAATGTGGCCTTGCGAAGGCTGCGTGTTGGAATTGACGAGCGCCAGAAGTGTCTTGGGTGGCTGAAGAGTTGTGCGCTTAGATACGGAGGGAGTGGAGACACTAGATTTTTCTTCCTCGTCCTCCGCGCCCAGAAACATGAGAGACGAGGAAGTGCGCTTTCGGGGAATGACAGTATCAGCCGGCTCAGGCTTTACAGTAGTCCCGGCAGTTCCGCGCCTCGATGGTAATGACACGAACGCCTTCAATGTTGGGGCTCGTCGCGCAGATGTACTTGGGCTGGAGAGGTTGTTTACATTCAGATTTGCATCGAGCTGTGCCAACAAACTACCTCGCGGTGGCTTTGTATCGATGGCGACATCTGATACAAGTACATTTGGCTGCGCAATCATTGTCATGATATAACTGGCAGAAAACGCGACTTTACTTACCGTTTCATTCTTGATCGCCTTGTTAGCATGAAGCATTTTGACGCGCGAAAGTCTCGCCTGTTTGTGCTTCGGTGTACTGGCATGGGCCTAAGGAGGTAATGTTCATACGCAAAGAGACTTGCATACACAATACCATACCGTATAATTGACCAAACAACCAAAACCATCTGATTTTCCATCCGAGCGGCCGGATCTGGCACTCAGTGGGATTTTGATGGCAGCACAAGCATGCTCCAAGCATGTGACCACGCCATCTATAAATTTAACTCAGCAACTTTTCACATCCACAATAGGGAACGCATACATCCTGTCTTTGGTTGCAACGTGACTCTAAACTGTAATTGAGCTCGTTAGAGGTATTGATATCACACCAGATATGATAAAAACAGACATTGGTGTCATAAGGATCAATATCTAAATGCCGACGAAGCGCAGTGAGATAGGACTTGGGAACAGACGCGTCCTAAAATATATTCAGCCTTGCCGCACAAGCGACACCGCACAGACGAGCGCCAATCAACATGTGCTTACCTTGACGTGTTTCTGAATGCCGAGCTGCTCCTTTGCGATAGCAAGGATATCAGACTGCGTAGATGCGTTCATAGCAGCATCAAAATGCGAAATAAGTAATAAATGGAAGAAGTGCAAATTGAAAGACGCGACGCGACTTTAAGGCGCGTTTGTTTGTCATTCTTTGCTTGCCTACATTTGCTCCTTTGAGCGGTGCCGGTGAACTTCTTAAAGGGAACTTTGACTTTGTTCTACATATGGTCTGCCACGCAAGGGACCACTATCCTTCGAACGCTTCCATGGTGACTGCCTTCCATCCTGTGTCCAGCCCTCCTTGTATGATGTTTGATCAACTGCAGACATCGGATGGCATAGATTAACTTGAAGCTCCTACCATGGATACTCCTCGCGGCCACCGACAAAAACAAGGCGTATCTTGTATAACCTAGTTGAATGTGAAGGATCAGATCTCAGAACCCGGACTTCGTTAATGCAACCGCCGGTTATATAATTAATGACCCAACGTTTAAATTTGTAGGATTTATCTTGTGAATAAACTTGATTCTCGACTTATTCCCACAGTTCGTGACCAATGCCATGGCTTGTATACAAGTTCACAGGCTTTGACTCCGTTCCTCTCAGATTTCCGGCAATCTACCTAGCCTAATGTCGACGCTCTGGATCTTAGGGTTTGAAGTCCACGACTTGAGCTCAGGGTCTGCGCTCACTTCTACAGTGGTACCGTTCGATATCACTATTTCTGGCTAGACCTGCGCTCCGTAAGTCGGTGTTATGCAAGTGAAGCTACTGATGCAGGGCCAACCACAGTCATTGGATTAGGACAAAACCGCGATTATGAACACGTCCATTATTTGGACATCATAATCTGACCATCAACGAGAGGTTGAATGCATGCTTGCAGATGAATGTTTGTTGTAATCCTCTACCCCTGTGATCATCACATTCCCATGTCACTTGTCGAGACCTTCAATGCATGCCAGGGCTCTTACTGATGATCAAGGGCACCCTCCAAACGATACATCTGAAACTTCGCAACGATCACTTTACCAGAGATCACGCGATCAAAGTGGACGCGGCACAGTGGGCCCCTTTGGGGGCTCTAGTTCAACCGGTCTGTCACAACGTGTGGTCGACCCACATCCGCAGGACATTTCTTCCCACAGGAGCGGCTCTTGAGGTGCATCTCTACGTAGACTATGGTCATTCCCCAGGCAGGATCAGTTTATGTTGCGGGAAGTACAAATTTGACAATATAGTGCACACGATCTTTGAAGGTTAGTTCTGTATGTGGTACACCAATACAGGTCAAGGGTGGTCAGCTTATATGTTGTCGCAGCTGGCCCCTTTGCGGGCAGCCCATCTTTATCCAAATGACGCGAAATTATGCGAAAGGGGCAGATTGGGTTCCGGTGATGTTAATAAAGTCTTAGCGTGAGTGTGATTTACTCTTCTCTCTTGGGCCAGAAGCGTTTCCTGCCGTTGATTCTTGCCCAGTCGAGAAGCGATTTGACTACCTCGTGGTTCTCCGTGGTTATTTGGTAATTATGTCTTCAGGCTACGAAATATAGATACATCGGTCTTTGGATCTTCTATGCATTCCAAGATCTCCATTGACCAGCGGTGAAATTTGTTCAGAAGCAAATTCGTTAATCATGATCAACCCAGCAACACACTACTAGTAACTCGCGCGTTGTGCCATCAGCCATACTGCGCCAATATGAACGCAGAAAACACGACTCACTACCACGCTAGGAGCATATAAAGAGCGCCTGCCAGCCGGTGAGTCATTTAGTTAAACCCAGGACGCGGATTACTCGTACTTACGCAAACGTGATCGGGGCAGTGTTTGCAAGTTGACTGTGCTATGCAAAAGATAGGACATTCTTCTACAGTGTCACCAGCAGATATTAGTGTCGTCACAGCAGCAACAACGGCGAGGACAAAAGGGACACGCATCATTGTGAGGGTATGATAAAGGATCAAATAAATCTGAAGAGAACGATATAGAAGACGCCTTGCTTTTATATGCTGAATATCATGGGGATATAGGATAACCAATCCACTGCAATGCCAGCAGATTGCCATCTAAGATCTGCCTTGTGGAGCAAGATATCCGCAAATTGGTATGGAACAATCAAAATACCCACCTGTGACTCAGATAAGCAATGTAGCACTCGTCAATTGGTGCCAGTGAATGTTAACGTCGAACCAGGTATGGACCAGAATTCAAACTTCGCACTTGCTGTGTCTCGGTGTGAGTTCAAATTGCAAATCCCTCAGTTCGAGGTTACCTTCGTGCCGGACGTGAAGCTTTGAAGGTCGATGCATCAGGTGACGAGTTTTTCTTTCATTTATACAAGGTTTAATCTGTGTCATTACAACATGGTGTTATCGTTACAATCTTGACGTCCTAATATAAGTCCTAACATCAGGAAAAAGCTCGGCCACCATTTGCAACCTGCGAGGATACATAGCGCCATGTAGCCTCTCTAGCACAACAGAGCACCCACACCACATACAGTAGCACTACATAGCGACCTGTAGCTCAACCTAATCGCAACTGGAGCTATGTAATTCCTCCCGCACACAGTAGACAATATTGTGCCCTATAATATTAGTGCCACACCAGCTATGCTAAGACAGGTGCTCAAACAGCTCCAAATCAATGTATCTATTGAGATAGAACTCTTCTGACCCATCTCGACTGAACCGTGGAACAAGGTGACAAGGGCGAAGAATTCGATTCATGGGTAGAATGGCTGCGTTAGGTCCCTGCTGCCGTGAAGACTAGTGTACCGTGGATATCCACCCTGGAGAAATCGGGGGTCAGTTATCTACCGGTGAGTATGGTGGATATCCACCACCGGCAAAACCGGCCCGGCTGATCCTGTTAAGACCGAACTCAAGTAGTATCGGATCCGAAGGGCTTCGGCCTCAGCTTGTGCGCTGTGCCCCTTTCCCGAGTCTTGCCCCTTATTTCAGAGAGCTAAAGTATCGCATCTAGTGAGACGGATAAGTATTGTAACGGATAAGTCTTGTATCGCAACGGATAAGTATTGCAACGGATCCGTTAAGACTTCCGGATATCGAACGTATAGAGTAACGGCTAATCCGGATCGGATCCGGACTAGAAACTAACGGGTGAGGACTGTCCGAAGACAGAGGCGGATATGTAGACTATAGGAATCTATCCTAAGTCTCGGAGTAGACAAGAGTAGCGTACTCAAGTCTGGACGGATAACGGAGGGACTTAGAGTCCAGACGGAATGAGTGCAATCTAAGATGATATTTGAACTGATCTACTACAGCGCATATACAAAGGTTTATATACTACGGATAGCTAACGGAATGATCAATAAGCAAAGGTGCGAGGCTATGTACGAAAGTATAAGCAGAGTCTAAGTGGAGCGTATTGGTAAGTTGGATGGATCACGAATCATGAACTGGGAATGAAGTACAAGTAAAAGCGGATTCGTAAGTGTAGCGGATCAGTAAGCAAAGTGGAAGTAAAGGATAACCGGTATACTGGTGTACAGGAATACCGAAAGGAGATGAACGATAGTTAGAGTTATATGAACAGGAAATGAAATAAGAATCAAAGCAGATCTGTGGACCGGACGACGGATATGTTCATCGGATCTGGATCGGATCTGAGATCCGGATCATCGGATCTGTAACCGGATATATGGTATATGACAGATCCGGGCCTATCCGGGCGCTGCAAAATTTTCAGTCCATGGCGCATTTCGCGAAATTTGCGTTCATTCACCAGTATTAAGTAAATATGTATCATATAACATCTATTCCATGTCCCAATCTGCCTCTGTCAAGACCCTCTCTTGCACAATGATGCTTGCCGGTGGAAGAACGACAGTGCTTCTTGGCGCTGCAGGTGCCAAATCTTTATCAGC
This sequence comes from Suillus subalutaceus, assembly GCF_016647625.1. Taxonomy (NCBI): domain Eukaryota; kingdom Fungi; phylum Basidiomycota; class Agaricomycetes; order Boletales; family Suillaceae; genus Suillus; species Suillus subalutaceus. The sequence continues at coordinate 190,001 of NW_024540310.1, forward strand.
CAGCACGTCGACTAGTTTCCTGGAATTGAGATTGATGATACTTGTCGCAGCTCAACTAGTTGATCTTTGAGGTGTTGCTGCATGAAATTTTTGTGGATGACGAATTACGAAGCTTGGCTGGGGGGATGAATGACTTGAAGTTCACACTATTCCATTCAATTTTCACGTCAATGTTCGACCAAACAAACATTGCTTGACATTCCACCAACTAAATACATCTGCAAAACGACGAAATGAACGCTTAACTTACGCGCTGTGGGTATCACAACCTGGCAGGCACATATAAGAAAAGTGCTCAGCCAGTATAAGTGAGTCTCAGCTCTGCCTAGCTGCTATACTCGCAGAATGCAAGAACGTTCGACCCTAAAGGGGAAGCAAGGAAAGCAAGGATCCACGGAATGATGCTGAACAACCCTGGTGAATGGCGGTGAAAGTGTGAGAAAGCGTGCGCGGGAAAGCGAAGTGCGAAAGTGCGCGAAGCGCGGGAAGGTAGTGCAAGTGGTGCACAAGTGTAGAAGATGGATACTGAGACTGATAAGAGGAAAAGCGCGGATCTAGACGGATACTGACAGTGCCACTAGCTATAGACTGATGCTAGGGCCTCAAGATGATGATGGATACATGCATTGCATGGAACTAACTGGTGATAGATACTGAGTGGTAGGAAGGTGGTGGGTAGGAAGCTAAGGTATAATAGTGGGGTGTAAAATGAACATGAGAGTATGTAAGTTCTACCTAAGCGCTCTCCCAGGGCTCGGAGCCGAATAGGGAGCGCTCTAAGTATGTAAGTGATGTAAAGTGATGTAAAGTAAGGGTCCATGACGAAATGGGAAGTGTAATATGCCAAATATGGTCAGATAATGAAGGGGACATACCGAGGGACTGGTTGGACGATGGATGGATGCTCCTGGATGCTGTGTGACGCAGGGCGCTTAAGCGCGAGAAAGCGCGCAAGGCGCGCACGCAGGAATGCTGCGCGTTGTGTGGAAAAGTATCGCGCCTATGGCGCATTTCGCAGGAAAGTGGTGCACTCTATAGGGAAGTCATAGTGGATGATAGTGCGAGTCGTGCCATGAAGGCCAGTTGTCAGAATTCGTAAAATGAGCCCATATGAGCCCACAGAAACGCGAGTCTCTACAGCGCGTTATGAACACTTACCAACGCTTACGACTTCACTAGCGAACTCATGCGATTGGTGGAAGCACACAAGCGAACTAAATTGACAATAGATTGAGATTGTCAGTGTCTACTACAATGTAAGATAATCCATAACAAAGATAATCTACTGATCAACAAGCTCTGCCGCGAAGAAGCTTAAACAACGATTTCCACCTAGATAGCAACATCGGAGAGGTTCTAATGGTTTTCACAAATAAACTTCATGAGTTTCTCATACATTTTGTTAAAAGCGCTGTAAGTGAAATCAATTTGCTTGAATTTACCGGTCGAGAACTCCTGCAAGCTGCAACACGCAGCTGTTGCGGAGATCGCCATGATATTGTCAAGACTTTCATCTGACTCGATGAACTTGTCATAGCCATCACGAAACACAGCGTGCTCTGCAATCTGCATAACTCCATCATGCTTGAATGGGAAGTGGAACTCTCGGCCGTCTTCTAGCTGTCAACGGTCTTGTCATCATGAACAGTAAGAGTCGCAAAACGGTACATACTCTTACTGGTTCGCCAAATATATAATTAATGCTATCATTGCCGACGAGGAACTCGACGGTTGTTTTGTTCTGGTTGATCTGGAAAGTCAAGTTGGTCCAAATGGATATCTGCAGCTTGTACAGCATCTCAACGACATCCTGTGCGCACTGCTTGAACCGATTGAGTATTGTCGAAATCGGAGTACTGATGGTCTTGTATAACTCTGATACATTGTTGTCAACCCAGAGTTCGATCGAGCGAGCTAGTTATCCATTAGCGCCTACCCTAGTTGTAGCACCGGCAACTCACTTTCGAAGATAATAGAGGCGCACGCATCAGTGAGTGCTTTTCTTACTACAGTCAATCGACTCGATGAATCGTGGAAACCACATTTGTTGAGTGTTTCCATGATAACAGAGTTCTTTGCGTCTTTCACAACGGTTTTCAAAACCCTTTTGTCGATAACAGGTACAGTGGCACCTGAGCTGTGCCTTTCACGACCTGTAGCTGCAAGGTCTTCAGCAACAGTCGAGGATATAGAGGGTTGAGAGGCAGTAGCAGTTGGTGTTGTCTCGAGCGACTCCCTCGGGGGTCTGACAGGAGGCAGTTGGAACCGTCGCGTAGTTGATTTTTGTATTCTGATCGTTTTGTTTCTCTGATATATGATTAAGTACAGTTCAGAAGATATAAATATGAGACTCACAAAGACAGCACCGTCCGTATACTCCTGGCGAGATTTTTCGGCACCGTGAAGAGGTAAATAAGTGTATACCATACGATAGCGGGATGCGACATCACCCAAAGGTGCGAACAACCGTTGGACTCAATCAGGTCCTACAGCACGGGGAGCTTCCCCGGTGAAACAAGATGTCCTCGGTAAAGGGACCATATCCTGGAAATTAGGCAGTACAGAGCTGTAGCCGTCATTTGAGAAAACAGGGGGAGGATAGATGGGTGGGCTGTAGCCGTCGTTCGAGGGAACAGGGGGAGGATAGAGGGGTGGGCTGTAGCCGTCGTTTGATGGAACAGGGGGAGGATAGATGGATGGGCTGTAGCTGTCATTTGATGGAACAGGGAGAGGATGGATGGGTGGGCTGTAGCCGTTGTTCGAGGGAACAGGGGGAGGATAGATGGGTGGTACAGAGCTGTAGCCGTTGTTCGAGAAAACAGGGGGAGGATAGATCTGAGGGGGGTAGTTCAGGCGTATCCATGGACTCCGGTATCTCTGCTGCGCAGCCAACTTGATCTCCCGATGAGTTAGCATCAGTAAATTCACACATTCCTTAACATCCTTAATCAGCTTATCTCACTTATCTCAAAACTTGTTTTCTCTCTCTCACATCATTCACCTGGCATATCTGATATTTTTTTAATGTGGAACATAATAAAATATGTCCATTAATACATCTCAACATTTTTTTTCTTAATACATTCAAGTTGAAATTTCAGACAAGTAGATCCACTTTCAACAAGGTGGTTAAGTGTGAATAAGTCTGTTTAAGGGCAAATAAGGAATGTGTGAATTTTCTGATGCTACCTGCGATGTTCAGTCCTGATTGTCAAATAATGGGCACATCCTGTCATTGTGTCATAAGTCGGTGTACTACTAGTAAAGATATCAAGGTACTCACCCACACAACCCTTCGACGAGCTCTTGAGGGCGCATTTTGGTTTGCAGACATGGTGGTCAAGTCCAGAGATGATCAATCAATAATCAGCACACGTGACATCTTCGTAAATCAAAAATCAAAACTGCTACATTCCATGATATTTGTAGTTGTACAAACTACAAATAAAGACGTCAACACACTAAATGGTCGAAAATAGGAAACAAATTTGCGTAGTACCACCTTACAATTATCTAATTTCATCTTTCAAGCTGGTACATCTTGTTAATAAATGAGCGCGTGCTGCGACAGAAAACAATTTGAATGAAGCGTACCTTTGTATTGGTTAATAAAAATAGATTCCTACTCTGGTTCACCTCAGCCCTGTTGCCACCTCATCCTTGGCGCGGTCTCCGACATGTGATTGATCTCTGTGTGTGTCAGCAGTGTTGAGGTCATGGAGATCTCCGTATGTGTCAGTGGTGTTGGGGTTGGGAAGAAAGAGATCGAGCTCATCGAGCTCAGTATTCAACTGTGTGATCCTTGTTGTCTCCTGCTGTCGGAGCAAAGTGACAAACTCGATATCCTGGGATGCACGCTCTGAATCGCGATCAGCCACCATACGTGCAAAGAGCTCTGCCTCCTCAAATGCCCGACTTGTTTGTTCCTCCTGCTCCTGATGTTCACAATCGAGGAAGTGTTTGAGCCTTGATAGCTTCTCTACCTCCCAAACCAAAACCATTGAGAGATGCCGGTGGTATTCAAGTTCTGCTTCCTTGTAATATGCAGCACGGCGAATACCTTCAGAGGACATCTGCTGCAAGCCCTGAGAAAATATTCTGGAAGTCTAGCGACATGATCATATGTCACTCAGAGTTGCAGCATATGATATAGTAATGTACTGTATCATTGTCAAGGTTTGAATGCATATTTTCGCTTGATGTTCCCATCACACTTGCCATCTTACGCTCAGCCTGCGGAGTGGGGGGGAGTTTTCCGGACATAAGGGTGGTAGTTGGGCTGCGAAATCTGTCTTGAATGACGTATTCCACCCCCCCTTTTCATAGGTGGACCAACATCAAAAGTGACAGATGCTGCTAAAATTTGAGTTGAGTATTTTCTGATATATGACAAGGTGTGATCTGAGTACCTGGGGGTGATGAGGGACAAAGGCTGCTGGGTGGAGAAGAGCTTTGGGGGCTATCACGGTAGATGCGAGTGAAAGCTTCAGCATAATCAACTTTTTGAGCAAGTGGACTGGACTTTGGGCTATGCAATGGGCTGGTTGGTGGGGTGTCACCGGTACCACTCAATGGACCCTGTAACATAGACTGCGGAAGATACATAACTGTTGAGTCTTGCTCTCACTGGCAGTGGGTTGAATAGTAAGCCCAGTCAATGATCGGAGTTTCAAAGACTTGGTGCTTTTCAAGTGTACAAAGTGTCGCACTGGCAGTCACTGTGTCACTCCTATGGCGTATCCTCAGCCCTATGACCCATATAGCCCTGGTTTTCAGCATGAGGAACCCAACTCTGAGTTTGCAGATTTTACACAGAAGTAAGTTGTACTATATGGTATTAAACGACTCACTGATCTCCTTCTCCAGTTCGTCCTTTGACATTGCTGTCACCCTGTGTCCTAACTGCAAGAAACAATACCGATTGGCTGAGGCAGTCATAGAGCATCTCAATGGTGCAGACTCATGTTGGCCAGAGAACCTCACCAATGGATCGATGCTGCCAGTACCGCAGGCTCTACAGCGACCACCAGAGCAGACCAACTTATCAGCAAAGTATCACCCCACCTCTGGCTACCATTACCTGCTTCCAGATCAACTGCCTTCACAAAACATATTTCAAGAGATGCAAGACCATCCTCTTCAACAAGCTAGAAAGACTAACGTGTGGTATCCATTTGATGGGCCGGGTGAATGGTCACTCGTGAAATTTCTTGTCGAGAACCTTTCCCAGACGCAGATTGACAAATTTCTCAAGTTAGATTGGGTACGTCTAATTATCATCAAGTAAATACTCATTTGACATATTACTTCAGTTCCAGACCAGAGAGCGGCCGCAATTCAAGTTGAAGGACGAGTTGTTCTTTTATATGCAGCAGCTTCCTGGTCGCAGGCCAAAATGGCAGTGTATGAAACTTAAGCTCAAGGGCTACGAAAGCGAACAACCAATCCATCTTATTTGGAGGGACGGGCTGGAGGTTACAAAGCAACTTTTCGCAAACCCCATTTATGTGAGACATATGTGCTACGACCCTCACCATATCTATCAAGGACAAGAGCGCCAGATAGGAGAATTCTGGACATCAGATGATGCATGGAAGATTCAGGTAAGTAGTTGCGCTTTGGTTTAGATTTACTTGAGTGATTGACGCTTGACAATGTAGGATCAACTGTCCGAAGGGGCGACTATCGTTCCAATCATTGCTGCCTCTGACAAAACCCCAGTTACAAGACACACGGGTGGCTTCGAGATGCACCCTGTTATTTCTAACTATCGGAAATATCCAGGCTGATGTCCGCATGAAGGCTATGTCACATGCGTGGCAATGTACTGCATTCATGCCAATACCGACTTTCATTGTCAACTCTGATTTCCAATCCTTACTCCAGGCGCGTCTGTGGCACAAGTGCATGGATCTCGTATGTTCTAATTTGAAGGTCGCAGCTCGTGTTGGCAAATATATGGTTGATCCCTCAGCCAGAGTGCGTTACTGCTTCACCCCTCTCATCAGCCACATCGCCAATCTCCCTGAACAACTGATGATCGCATGTGTCTCAAAAAACTCATCTCCCATCACCACTGCAACCCACAAAGAGTTTGGCGATGAAACGCCGCATCCCCCACAGAACGGATCAGATACATACTTGCTTATCCAGCAGCTTTGCCACCACGTTGACCCATGGGATCTCATTGTATTCCTTAGAGAGGCCAAAAAGCTTCATCTCAGCGGGGTACACTTGCCGTTCTGGAGAAACTGGAGGCACTCTAATCCTGCTAGCTTCCTGACACCAGAGATTCTACACGCGCTGCATAAGTTTTTTTTGATCATGTCCTCAAGTGGATCAAACAGATCATGGGTTATGAACTCAATGTATGGTTCAAGAGTCACCACAAGCGCACTGGTGTGCGCCACTTCTCTGGGGGTGTCTCTCACGTCAACCAAATGACAGGACGAGAGCACTGAGATATTCAGCGCACGATTGTGCCGACGCTGTGGGGTATGGCAAGCCCTGGTTTCATCTGCGCCATTCGGGCAATGATCGACTTTATCTACCTCGCTCAGAATCCCCTTCACACTCAATCTAGCATCGTCTCTATGACTCAAGCACTTCGGGACTTCCATTGTAATAAGCAGGCTATCCTCGACGCAGAGGCATGACAGGGAAAGAGCGGTGCTAAGGACGACTTCTTCATTCCGAAACTGGAACTCATGCAAAGCTTCACTCGTGCAATCTCCCATGTTGGTTCACTTATGCAGTGGACGGCAGACGTGTTGGAACGTCTTCTAATAACACACTGCAAACATCCGTTTGAGCACACAAGCCGTCAGCGAGATTTCGTCCTGCAGATCGCCCACATCCTCGATTGGGAGGAGTCCATCCAGCTCTTCGATCTTTATACATTGTTATCCTCCTCCTCATCTACGCCTGGTCAGGACCCTCTCATCAATGCCGTCATCGAGGAAGATGAAGAGATCGCCAGTACGGAGACAGATCCTACTCTTGCTTGGGTCTCCAATGTGAACCCAGCCACCCAGCTAAGTCTACAAGGCCCGTGCCCTGTTCGTAATCATTTCCTGAAGGGTATCATATCGGACAATGCACGGATTGCCTTCAACGTGACCATGAAAGCAGATCGCAGCCACCTCGATGCGTCTCAGCTGCAGTCATTATATAACCTCCCTGATTTCGCGCATGCTTTACACCTCTACGCAACCTGCAATGGCTGTACGCTCCCTGATCACGTATCATTCAACACATGGTTGAAATTTCGGATCCAGCTACATTCCACCTTCCACACTTGTAGAATCATGCCGAGCCAACAGATTCATGCCGAACCACCTTCCAGTAATTTCCCTAGAGGGAACTGCGACGCCGTGTTATTTAGCCAGAGGGTCAATGGTGATAAGGATGGTGCGTATTTAATCTTACCGGCGGTGACACTTCCTGATGGGCCTTATATTGTTCTACAGGGTCTTATGTGGCTCAAATATGAGCCATATTCCAGCCAATTCTTCCTAGAGGCTCCCATGCGCAACTCCCTGAACACTTGTCTCAGGTACTGGTATATATACAACATTTCGACTTCATCATACCTGGCCCCGAGTCATCCACGGGTATGTGGATGGTCAGACGATCATATACTGGACACCCTTCACAGTCGGAGACGGTAATCAGGCGTGGATCCATAATTCCCCTAACAGACATTACGCATGCCGTGGAGATCATACCTGTCTATCGAGGACCATTGGATAAAGATGTGAATTCCAGGAACTCACTGGAGGTATTCGACGATCATTTCTTGAACAATTTCGCAGATAAAGAACTGTACCATTTGCTCTCAGTGATCTCAGAAAACTAGTAGACAGCTTGAATTCTATGTAGCTCAGTTATCTCAATCTGATCTTATTATGACCGGCCCATCTCTTGATCTTTACTTGATAACTGCAAGATCTTCACGCACCGAATCTCCGAGAGTCATAAATACTAAAAGAGTATGGTGTACACGGTGTACAAGAGTGTCCCTAGACTATCCCAAAAGCATCGCTCTGAAGTGTCTCTCAAGACAAGTCCAAACATAGATGTAGGCTTGTAGATTCGCAGTGTTCGATAATTAAGCTTTTTAAGAGTATTTAGTACTATTTAGCATAACCCTGCGCATGTATACTGTTATTTGAGTTATTCACATAATCCACCCTATCAATTTTGACCTTGAGTTATCCACCTAGTTATTCACGTGAATAACTAGGTGGATATCCATGCAGGTGGATAACTCGGTGGATTTCCACAGTACACTAGTGAAGACCTTGTGAGCCTGAAAAACTGCAAATTATCGTCGAATACCTGAAGTGGCCGGAACCAATGGATGTACGCAAGGGGGTGGGGAAAATGACCGAAATGTGACGGGAGGTCGAAAATCACCATCACTTCACCAACGCGCAGACCTAGGTATAGTGAGCAAGCATAGACAATCATAAAACAATAACACTCACCTGACATTCCCTCCCCAGTGTACCGGTCCTCATCCTCAATCACAAGCACCATGTCAAAGTGTGCAGGCGCTGGCCCTTTCCTCGCATCCTTCGATGGTATGACTGGCGCTGCGCGTACCTTAAATAAACATTTGGTTTTGTTTATATGTGGTCGTACTGGCGAGAGGACCTTCAAGTATTTGTAGACATTGACGCGGTCTTGTGGAGTGAGCTTTCTGTGCAACCCTTTTGGTATGTGGTTATGAAGGAAATCTTCAAGAGCAGGGATGAAAAGTGCAGCGCCATAGTTGTGGAGTAACCGTTGGATTGTAGAGTTTGGGAATGGACACCTTCTGGGGATGAAGTACCCCCGTGATGCCGTCAGCATCGTGAAGTGTTGTGCTTGACAAGGCAGGATGATGTGGTTGGCTCCCATAGGCGCTGGACCATCAGAATCCGAGTCCGAGGTACTGGAATCTGCCTCGTCTTGCACCGAATTATCATTGGCAGGGTGTTGTGAAGCCCACCATCGAAGGTAAGCATCTTGAATGGCGATGGACTCTTGCCGTTGTAACCAGGTAGTCATCTGGATAACATAGTCACATCGATTAGAGGCATGGTAAGCACGCTTAGAAAAATCGATGTGCAGACACTCAGGGAGCTCAGTATTAAAGCCATCTGCACTTCCAAACAGACGAATAGCGTCGAAGTAGTGAAGCATGGAATAGATTTTAGGTATGTTGAAGTGCTCCCGCACTCCGAGATCGAGGAAAACGTGCTTGTTGGCGTGGAATGATGCAAGTGCACTATGCATGTGGGAAAGTGTGACGTCCATGTGTGTCTGGTACTGCGCATAATAGACAAAATATAACACACCACAAACGGCAGCAAGAACTTGGCTGTTGACCGCACCAGCAATTACCCCAAGGAAAACCCGCTGTAACTCTCTATAATCTGCCCCCGTCAATTGTTTCCATTTGGAAATCCCTTTCTTGAGGACGTCATCGCTTTGAAACGCGTGTCAAGTTCCTCCTCGCCTATGATATCGGAGCACCAGCTGACCAGGTGATCTTTGAAAACACCTTTGTGCAGCTGGTGTAGAATGTCGGGGGTGATACATGAGAATATGTCGTTGTGCGGCAGTGTAGCCCAGAATGGTGAGTAGATCGCTCGTAGTCCTAGTCCTCCCTCAAACTGTTCATTACTCATTTCGCCGTCATGGTGCAAGCATAGGTATTCCAGCGTTGATTCTTGATTGTGCATTTCCTGACCTCGTCATGTCACCACACTCGTTGCGTCCCACAACACACTTTGGGCACCTATTCTCCATGGAGCAGGCCACCAGGCACTGCTCTGGAAAGTCCGCCACATACGCTGCCACGACTGGATGCATGCGCCTTACTTGACGATCAGGGCATGTGACATTCGACACCATCCTTGCCTGCCTTGACCAATGGCTCCAGGACCTGCGTCATGCAGTAGTGGAAGAGACGATAACGTTCCACGGAACGTGTATCGCGCGTGAAGCATTCTAACTTCGAGATCGGTAAGTACGCGATCAGAATTGCAGCGTGTTTGGATGGCTGACTGCGGATCTCTTTGGAGATGTTTCCGAGGGTCAAGTAGACGGGCCACACCTCCTGGTCTCCCCGGAACTGCAACAGCGAGGTTTTATCAGATGCTAGGATGACTGGCGCAACAACCGCCCCTTGAGGCAGTCTTCCCTGTGGGAATGGCTTTAGTGTGTTTTTTTGCCACATGTAGACACCTGCGCTTACCTGCATCTCCCACCACCAGTTACCTGTCCACATTTTCGTCAAACCGTCTTGTCTTGCCCTCCGCATCAGCAAACACTCTCTCTGGCTGCATATGATACCATGCGATCGAACTCTGGATTCGCCATGAGTTCGCAGATGCAGTCTACTGGGTCCCGCAGCCACAGTTCAAGATCCTCAGTTTCGCAGTGCCCGTCATTGGTGAGTTTGTTGCCCTCTACGTTTATTCTCTTTAACTGCCATTCTGTTCCAGCGGGGAAGCTGATCGATTGCTTTCATCAGGGTGTATTTGCTCAGTGAATGATGTATTAAGGCGGCTGGTCTGTGCATTGGTGAGTATGTTGTGAATTGGGGCTGAATCACTGACTTACAATTGGTAGTTTCATGAACTCGTCTATCGCATTTTGGCCCACACGGGATACCAACCATTTCACAAGTCCCCATTCCTCTGTGTCCGCAAATGGCGCCCATGGGTCTAGACCTTGAGCCTCTTGTTGGGCTCTGATGTCATGGAACATGCTCTCTGCGCAGCCAAGCGTTTGCGCTACTTGCCCTGGGTATGACTGGACAAATCGCATCCACATCCTTTCCTCATCTTCTACTTCTTCGACTTGGACACCACGATGCTCCGGTATTTGTGGCCCTTCCGGTATGACATCCCCCTGGCCATCAAACTCCCAAGGTATGTCTCCGTCAAAGTAGACATCTTCAGGTTGGTTGTTGTTGGGTGTGGCCTCTTGTGTGGCTTGCTCATGGTTGCGCAGCTGGTCCATGTGTTGCTTACAGGCTAGAGTCCGGCTTATATGAAGGCTAACGGCCCTTGCACTCTGGAAGTTGCCTTTGAGGCAAAAATTGCAGCGGTGCATGATGGTATGGTCGAGCAGGAGGTTCAAGGTTCACAAGCCAAAAAAGCTGACCCGTAAGTGACAGTTCAATCAAGTCTCACCTGGCTGACTTGTCATCCATCGGACATCAAAACTTTTTTCCTCAAGATCAGTGTGATCCCTCAAGATCGCAGTTTGCACATAACTTGACGTGAGCGTGTTGTTGCGCATTGATTGTTGATCATGGTCTGCAGACGCGACGTGTCATTATAAAGGATGTGATGATAGAAAAAAGGTGCGCTGTGCCCCCTCATACTCATAAAATTTAGATTGTCTCATCCTCACGTTCAATCAACATCCAGAATGTCTTCCACTGGTCCTGCTCGCCAAGCACTGAGTAATATTCTCAACAATACTGATTCAGCTCCCTCTCAGCGTCAACGCCGCGACTGCCGCCCTTCAGAGAAGGCTCTATACCAAGGTATGCCATTTCTTATGTACTACCAATTCTATCACTAACTATATCATTATATCGTACCTAGTCGAGGAGGACCAAGAATGCCGTGAGGCACGCCGCCGCCCAAGTGGTCAAGACAAAATCAAGGCCACCCGGAAAAATCGGGTGGACAGAGGTGTGTTATTGACTGTCGCATCGGTTGCCTGCCACCTAACTATTTTCAGGTACACATGACGGCACACAGTTTTCAACGCAGCCTATCGTCCTGTCCAGAGGTAGCGGACCATCCAACAGTCCACTAGACCTGCGGCCCCGGTTCAGCAAGGTCCCCCCACGAGATAAACACACCCCACGGCCAAAACATATCACACAGGTGAGCTGAGAATATCATTGACTCTTAGTATGCGATATCTGATCAAACACAAAGGTACATACACCAGCTCCGAGTAGAACATCCATGTCTGGGGGCTGGCAGGAAGATACTCTTACTAAAGTGAGTCGGCCGCATGATAACTTCAACTTTGATGTTGATGGCTTGTTTGTAAGGGGTCTGGTTTTGTCAATCGTGAACATAGGTCCAACGATCTCAGTGTAAGTGTCATTGCCTTCGCCTTAGTGTTGGGGCACTCATCATTATGTTAAGCCACCGCCTGCGCCACGGAAGTTGACAGCGGCACGTGCCAACGAGCTCATCCAACTCCGATGGGCGCAGTCCAAAGGAGACTTAGATAATGACTTGAACTTGACCGACGGTGAGCAGCATGACGACAGCGAGCAATATGACGATGGCGAGCAGTCCAACGGCGATGACGAAGACCCTGTCATTCATGATGGGGACAATAGTGACGTGTTCGCCGGTGGAGATATATACTATGGTGAGGATAACAACTATGATGGTGAGTGGTGCTGTATCATACACTTGAATGGCAGCTGAATGATCTTGCAGATTTGTGCCACTTGAAGCGTGTGCGGCTACCACCCTCAGATGATGAGGGTGACAGCACACAGAGTCATAAGCGGACGCGCCAGTCCGAAGATTCGCCTTCCCCACAACAAGGTGAACAGCGACTTCCACGCAAGATTCGTCAGAGTAAGGGCCATGTAGCGGCCCGTGATTATGAAGTAGCAGTGCAGCAACTCATCAAGTTCGCGATCAGCCATTTCTGTGTCCGGCTCGCATCCGAGTATGCCTATCCGGATCACATGACTCAAGTCCTTTGGGCAAAGGAGGCCTGGAAGGAGGCATGTAGCTGTTATGAGATGGTGATGGGATTCAATGGTGAGATCATCCAGATGGTACGTGATCGAGTTCTATTATTTCATCTGCCTAATTTCTTGTTCAAGATTACCCGGCGCACATTGCATCTCACAAGTGAGGTGAAAGGGAAAGTTTGCCCGCTTGTCGAGAATATTTATGGTTTCGAGTCCACCAATCGGGAGTCCATCAAGTGTAGGAATCGCAAACTCGCCCGTCAGCTCAAGGATAAATTTGGCATGTGTTACCGGGTGCGTTAATAATATCTTGAGTCATGTTTTGTACTTATGTTTGGTTGTAAGGACCTCGGGGACCAAAAGAATAATGTCCCTCGCAGTGGCCTCTTTCGGTCGAGGTTAAATCAGCAAGCGGCAAATTTACTCTGGTACCACAACAAGAAGGATGAAGGGATTGTTTTTGAGAAATCTTTTTCGCCGTTTCCAATTCCAGCCTTGGCCTTAGTGCACACCGCAGTGAGTCATGCTATTGTCTATTGGCTTCAGATGGTGATATTATCGGCTGCAGGCTGAATGTTGCATTGATGAATGGTATGACGGTGAACGGGTAGATATCAGCTTCTCGAGCGGTGATTATAAGGAGATTTACGACAAGCATCTTGCGAACCTGAAGAAGTTTCACATTCGAACGAAGGATCACGGAATCCTTGATGGCATCCTGACGGAAATCAACAACAATGGCAGGTAAGTGCGTTTCAAGGATTTGAACTTGGAAAGTTGACAATCATAATACAGGTTGCATGCTAAGGTGGATCCGATTAAAATCGGAGACGGTGACTGCCTCTCAGACGACGAGATCAACAAGGCCATCTGGGAATACAGTGATGAGGTGGAGTCTGACTTGGAGCTTGAGGGTGGTCGATTTGAAGGTGATGATGTTGAGGACAGCGAGAATAACTGCTGACTAGTATTAAACTGTTAAACCGTGAATGCACGCCATTGATCTCCCTGTTATTTGCGAGTGCGCGAGTGGTATGATGTACCTGATGTGTACTTACTGCAATGGTAAACATTAGATCACTACATAGCTGCACTATATTGCAAAGGTGCGAGATACCGGATGCTATGTTGTGCAAATAGACATATGGTCTACGCTACATGGTACTATATCGGGGGGGGGGGGAGATGCAACCAGGCTATACGTGCGATGTAGCCTCTGTGGCACTATATTGCAGTTCCCATTTTTCCTGATGTTCTGCTTCGCCCCACCATCGCTACATGTCAGAATTGACCGATTAAAGGACTTTACATCCTTCAGATGAGTGGATCACCATGTTCCTGTTGATATACAAGTGAGTTGCCATGTTTCTTTTGACATTACTCGCTCTAATGTCAGAATAGGTCCTTTGATTTACTACTACGCTATTCATTCGGAGGTTTGATGGTCCGTCAAGACTCTAACTTATATTTCTTGCTAATATGTCATTGTACGGTGCCTCCTTGCCCCCTACCTACTACCTTCATATGATCAGCACAGACACTGCAGCCTCCACCAATGGTGATGAGCCTTGTGCAGCACGCCCCATATGTTGGACAAAACCAACAGCTGCCCTTCTTGAGCACTCGGAGAGGGCCGCCCTACCATCACAAATGAAGGCCATCAACGAATTCTGCGCTGCAGAAGCTGCAAGGTCTACTAATGAAATTCCACAGACTGCTACCCCAGGTCCATCACTAGAGCCTTCTGTGCCCCAGTCCAGTCCAGCCCGCCACATCTACATCTAGCAACAAACGCCCCTACGTCGAAGAAATCTTGGATGATGACATCGACGAGCGTGAAAATGCGCGCACAAACCCATGATCTAACTTAATACTTGACCATCAGCAAAGAAAGCTCACAAGGCGGCTGCAAGAACAGACTCAGACCCAGTGGGTGAGGATGGTATCCTCATCGACATCGATGTTCAGTCGATTGCGGACACAGGGTCAACGTGTGAGCTCCGAACCACTGACATTGAAGAATTTTTTGGTGCCACATTTGATCACACTGGGTCTAATGGCAAAGTCAAGAAGCACCGCAAGTGCAAGATTTGCCAGTAAGTCTGCTCACATTTTCTACACTCACCCACTGATCAGCTGATAGGAAAAAATGTGTACTCGTCAATGAAACGACTACACTCTGTTGACATGCAGAGGCTAACTTTGCGGTGAGTAACTATGTGCTTTACCTGAACTTTGTATTGATACATTACATAGGGCAAGTATCATACATGGGCGAAAAAAAACTCGTTCGAGTCGATGCTACCTGGTGATGTCAAGGCTTACAAGGAAAAGGCCGAACATGACCAGCAAATAATCACCTCCCATCTGACTGAACGAAAGATTGCTGAACAAGTCGTCCTGTACTCGGATAGCTTGTTCAAGCAGGCTGCCATTGAATGGCTTGTTGCCACTGACCAAGTACGTCTCCCATCATCTAGTAGTTACATTATTATTTGACACGCGTTATATAGCCTATTCAAGCATTCGAGCATCCAAAATTCAAGGAAATGATTGATGTTGCAGCCCGAGCAACCAGTGGCATCAAGATCCCGGGCAGGAATGCGACTCGAGCCAAGATCATGAGGATGTTCAAGAATCATCTTACTAAACTTAAGGAGAAGCTGAATAGTGACGCCGTTAGCGGCGCGATAAATACAACCTGCGATGCCTGGCAGGCTGAGAATGTCGATGCTTACTTTGCCGTTACAGGCCATTGGATCGAAGCAAAGACTGATACTCATTGGGAGTGTGAAAGTGCGCTACTTGGTTTTACGCAAGTCAACAACTCGCACAATGGCAAGCGGCTCGGTGGTACTCTCTTCAAGGTTCTGGACCGTCTGGGTATTGTACATAAGGTATGTTATCACAACTGAACAATTCGTGGTTTAATTGAATCTTTTTAGCTTGGCCATGTTACCTGTGACAATGCAGCTAACAACGGTACCATGCTTGAAGAATTTGCGCTATTATATGAAGTCCGATGTAACAAGGAATTCCCATGGCGAGCTCGCAGAATCAAGTAAGTCCGATTTTATTTGGTTGCTAGCAAACCCTTACATTATGACTGTAGCTGCTTAGCGCATGTCATCAATCTCAGCATGCAACTCCTCATCAGCATGTACAGCAAGGCTCCTCACTATGACCTGCATAATCCTCACGCTTTGGAGCCTGACATGTCAATTCAAGGTGACCGTGATGAGATCGGACTTATTCGCTCAATATGTGTGAAGGAACGCTCGTCAGCCAAATGAAAGGAACTTTACAAGAGTGTTCAAGCCAAGGCTGGTGTCTCAAACCCCACGCAGCTCCTTCTTGATATGAAAGTCTGTTGGTCTTCAACATATGTAATGATCAATCGTGCAGAAGGTAGTAAGGAGGTGAGTCTAATATTCACAAAGTATTGCCCTATTTGATCTTGGGCCCTAGCATGTCGACATTTATGTTTATGAGATGGGCGTGCAAGAACGCAATCTGGCAAAATGGGCCAAAATCAACTACCTCTGTTTGACCTCGACTGAATGGGCGTCTGCCGGTAAATTTGCTGATCTACTCTCAGTATGTTCTGTTTCATATTCACAAAGTTCCCTCTAATTTGTTTCTTCAGTATGCAGATGTAGCTCAACAGGCTTTCTCATTGGACAAAGGGACCACACTTCATTTGGCTATTCCTGCCCTTGAGACCCTTCATTGAGCATGGTCGAATCGTGCAGACCGACCTAAGTATGCCAGTTTTTCTCCCGCACTCCATGCTGCCGCACAAAAGATTGACCAGTACTATGAAAAGACGACTGACTCACCAGCATACATCATGGCTATGTGTATGTCTTGTTCTGTTCATGCGGTGCCGCACATTGCTAACATATCTGTACAGTACTTGATCCAATGGGTAAGATGGTGTACTTTAAGAAACACTGGCTGGAAAACCTGCAAGAGGAGGTCCTTGCTTGTGCAGAACTAGAGGTGCGTTCAATAATGTTGCTGTTCAACTTACATTGTTGATCTGGGACTTAGTTTAAGACTCGCTATGTCACAATGGGCAAATCAGTGATGGCCGTACAACTACCCATCAAGAAAGGCAAAGTTCATGGCCTCAAGAAACTCATTCGTGAGACTGAGAGTTCAGATGAAGATGAAGACCTTGGTTTGGGCACATCGGCAGCCAATGTTGATCCTGCCAGGCCTTGTTACACTGATTTCAGACTTTATATTGACACTGTCGAGGCAAAACTGCCATCTGGAACAAGTATGGTCAAATGGTGGGGGGTACGTATATACTATTACATTCTAGTTCATCCGTCGTTACTGATGTACTTTGCAGTAGTTGAACGCACACAGATATGGACCAGTGTGGTCCTCCATCGCTCAGGACTATCTATCCATCATGGCAACATCCGTTTCGAGCGAACGCGCCTTCTCACAGGGGGGTATCACTATCAGTAAGCATCGTAATCACCTCAAATGCGATATTGTCGAGGTGCTGCAATGTGTTAAGTGTGCCATTCGTCATGACCTCCTTTTCCGTCCACCTGGTCCATCATCATCCACTGAACTTGAAGTCGACAAATTCGATGTTGAACCGGATGCTAATAACAGCATGATGAGTGAGGGTGATGACGAAGATGGTTGGGATGTCTTGCTGCTGGCGGATGATGAGGATGACATAGATATCGTTTGACTTTTGTTTTATCTACCTATTAATCATTGATGTCATTTGCCTACTCATTTTCATACTCAGGCCGTGGCTCAGGCCAGGCTGGGCCAGGGCCAAGCCGTTCTCAAGGGCTTTGGCCCGGCTCTCAATTCACTTCAGTCACCCCTGTTAAAGTACCTCTTAGGTACATATATTCTGGCTTACAATCTCACCTAAGAGGCATGATCTTAGGTGGTATTCCCAGCCAATGCAGGTTATATCCCGGGCCAATTCAACACTTTCCCCACGAAGCCTGGGCCTGCTGGGCCAATGTATTTGATCTGTCCCATGACCCATCTGGGTCATCCTAGATACTTTATTATATGAATACACAGGGGGTGTCAGGGGTCATTTCTCATGAAAAATTACCCACACATTTAGACACTTAGAGTATAATGTTTGTCTTCATAAGGTCCTTGACCTATGAATGGAGGAAGTGAAAAGAAATATGTGGCGAGGGGGGGGGGGCGGCTTGTCTTTGAAGATGTGGAAGAATGTAAGTTGGGTAAGGTTCTTGACCTACAAATTCAAAGCAGTTGGAGGAGGTGGGAATAAATTTGTGGTAGACGGGGGGGTTGTCTTGGAAGATGAGGGAAGAATGTAAGTCGGGTGAGGTCCTTGACCTACAAAATTCAAAGCAGCTGGAGGAGGCGGGAAGAAATTTGTGGTAGACGGGGGGGTTGTCTTGGAAGATGAGGGAAGAATGTAAGTTGGGTAAGGTTCTTGACCTACAAAATTCAAAGCAGTTGGAGGAGGCGGGAATAAATTTGTGGTAGACGGGGGGTTGTCTTGGAAGATGAGGGAAGAATGTAAGTCAGGTGAGGTCCTTGACCTACAAAATTCAAAGCAGCTGGAGGAGGCGGGAATAAATTTGTGGTAGATGGGGGGGTTGTCTTTGAAGATGAGGGAAGAATGTAAGTTGGGTGAGGTCCTTGACCTAGAAATCCTTCTTGACTGTGCCCTCACTCCAGATACTGACATATTTTACACTCCATCAGGTTAATTTGCACAATTGGAACATACTCTGCACCACAATACTCCAGGTTTTATTGGAGTAAGTGTCATCACATATTACTTTGGATGTAAGCATAAAAGCGGAAAGAAAAAGACAGTGACTGGTCAATGCGGGATAGCCCACCGCTGTTTTATATGGTGACTGGGCTGACCCAGCTCTCTCCTATGCATGATGCGGGCTAGCCCACCGCTGGTTTATATGGTGACTGGGCCGACCCGGCACTCTCCTATGCATGATGCAGGCTAGCCCACTGCTGTTTTATATGGTGACTGGGCTGACCCGGCTCTCTCCTATGCATGATGCGGGCTAGCCCACCACTGTTTTATATGGTGACTGAGCCGACCCGGCACTCTCCTATGCATGATGCGGGCTAGCCCACCGCTGTTTTATATGGTGACTGGGCCGACCCGGCACTCTCCTATGCATGATGTGGGCTAGCCCACCACTGGTTTATATGGTGACTGGGCTGACCCAGCTCTCTCCTATGCATGATGCGGGCTAGCCCACCACTGTTTTATATGGTGACTGGGCTGGCCCGGCTCTCTCCTATGCATGATGCGGGCTAGCCCACCACTGGTTTATATGGTGACTGGGCCGACCCGGCTCTCTCCTACACATGATGTGGGCTAGCCCACCGCTGGTTTATATGGTGACTGGGCCGACCCGGCTCTCTCCTACGCATGATGCGGGCTAGCCCACCACTGGTTTATATGGTGACTGGGCTGACCCGGCTCTCTCATATGCATGATGCAGGCTGGCCCAGTCCAAATGTTATTACTTGTTTGTCACTATTTTTCCACATTCCATAAAAGTTCTGTACAGTTTTTCTTCTCTCTTTCTTCTACATTCTATTTTGCAACATCCTCATCCAGTATTAGGCCTTCAATTGTTCTCTCTCCTTTCTTTACTATTTCACTAGGTTGCTCATCTGGGTCAGTACTTACTCCTAAGCCTCTCTACTTTACCTAACTCATTTTTTATTGTAATATTCCCAGTGGTGACTTGCTCTTGCAAATCTGACACTAGTTTAGCAGCACATTCCATGGTTCACCAATGATCTTTCGATTTCCTGACCTATGATTTCATCAATCACTGGTTATTAGTTGTCCTCATCCTCCTCATCATCATGGCCATTTTCTATGGAAACTACATTCTTTATCTTGAACGCACAACTACCGATACGTTAAATGCCCTTGGGCTTCAACCCATCACCACTCCTGTTCCACGGACCAGATCACCAAGCCCTCCTGTTCTTGTTGCCTAACCTCATACAATATCCAAGTGCAGGACTTTTATGTTAGTACTCCACTATCCCTTCTTACCCAACTGCCTGATAGGTGTGATATGGGTTAGCTTCTTACTTGTTCAATATTCAAGGGACAGTCTATTATACACAGTGGGATAGCCCATCACTAATTTCATATGCACGGGTCAGCCCAATACAAGCCCTTATACACAGCGGGGTAGCCCATCGGTATTCATATGTAGTACGGGTCAGCCCAATACGAGCCCTGGGCTGGCCCACCGCATATTACATAGACACTGGGCTGGCCCACTGCATATATATATATCTTCAACATTCCACTAGGGATAGCCCATCACTCCTTACATACGTATGGGCCAGCCCAATATGAGCCCTGGGATGGCCCACCGCATATTACATAGACACTGGGCTGGCCCACTGCATATATATATAGCTTCAACATACCACCAGGGATAGCCCACTCACCATCAATTGATCCTTGGGATGACCCAGCAACCCAATATATATATAAGTGGGATAGTTCATTATTCTTAATTTATTGAGTGGGATGGCCATGATGGCCTAGATTTACACATATGAAAACTCCTCGATGCTGACATTATCTTTCGAGTGCCCATTGTGCACCACAGTTTGGGACCACAAAACACATAGTCATTCAAGCTATCATACACAAGTACATATGCAATAGTTCGAATGATATGAAACATTAGTCACGGTAAACGAAATCACGATCATATGAATCATACCCAGGAGCCGGAGTGTTCCTGTCATAATCGGATCTCTCACGTGCCCTTGCAACCACTCTCGAAGGGCCTGCAGCCGGAAAATCATGGCGATGATGATGGGCAACATTATGCCCATAGGAATGAAGATGATGCGGAGACACCTGCTGTACCTCATCATCCCAGTGTTGACGCGGTTCGTAGTCAGGTGTAGGTGCACGAAGGCGAGGGCGAGGGCGAGGGCGAGGTCGAGATTGAAGTCGAGGTCGAGGATGAGCAGGGACAAAGTGCGGAGGTGGCAATTCAACATGCGGCGCACCATCACGATGACGTACGACCTGAAAATTAACTTGAATGAGATAATGGTAGAAGATATCAGTCTTCAGCTTACCTTCGACTTCTTCGTGATGCGAGAGTCTGATGCATTCAAGCTATCAGCCTCAGATTCAAGTTGTTCATCTGCTGGACACTCGATTAGAAGAGAATCTGCAAGTAATTCATGGACTTGCCATAATCCTCTGCATGTGGTCGCTTGCGAGACTTCTGTTGCTGAAACGCCGATGGGCGGCGTTCTGGACGGGGCAGACCATCATCAGTGTAGTGGTTCTCACGAACAATCGAATATTCACGAGCAGCGGAGGTCTGTTGTTGAGACTGGCGATCCCGAGTAGTATCTCCAAGCTGCCTTCCTCCCTGAAGGAACACCGACATTCGAACCACGTACTGATGTTGCTTCCTTGTATTTTTGAAGCAACCCTTGGGGGATGGAGTGCTTGAATTTCTCGGAGTCCGCGAGTTTCCGGAGCACGATATTGGAAGCGCTGGTGACCAAAGGAATATCAAACATGTTAGGGTCGTCTTTTTCACATTGCTCGATGTGATCTGAAGCAACAACGTTAGACATAAAAATGAACAGGGCAATAAGTACCTTTGGGCCAAGGAACAATATCAATCTCAGACACAGCGACGTCCAACTCGTCAATGATATCATCAAGAGTTTTTTTCGCTCCGTCCTTGCTTGCGCCTGAAGTTCGAGTAAGCTCTCAGCTTCAGTCTTCAGTTCGGCGTCATAATATTGCAAAGCCCTGCGCTTGATGTAAGGCACGACGAGTAACTTCAGATGTTGTGCGCTGAGGGTGTGGTAGTTGAAGTCTGGGCCAACTGGGGGAACTTCGTCAGGCCAGAGTTCGAATTGAAACTTGTTCTGGTATGCAACGTCGAGTAACTTCCGCCACTGGACAGACTTCGTTTTGTAGCCGAATTGTTCTGTTGAATCGAATTAAAATCAAGTCATGGATGGGAATAAGTCGAGCTTACCTAGTTTCTCCAGCACCATGACCGGCCAGATACGTCGGTAACGGTCCCATGGGGCTTCACCAGGCTTCGAAAACAAAATATCATATGCTCCCCCCAAACCGCGGCATTGCGAGCTGGTAGTTTTTTGCCCTGGACACATTGTAAGATTAAACTTAGAGTA
Source organism: Suillus subalutaceus (assembly GCF_016647625.1). Classification (NCBI taxonomy): domain Eukaryota; kingdom Fungi; phylum Basidiomycota; class Agaricomycetes; order Boletales; family Suillaceae; genus Suillus; species Suillus subalutaceus. Next base: position 211,947 of record NW_024540310.1, read on the forward strand.
GTTCCAAGCCACGTACTTTGCTGCAGTAATAATCCAATCTAACGCAAGTTGGGCGTCCACTTGGCGTTCATTGATGACATCCATGAAGGTGGATGAGCCTGCAACAAAACCCGAGGCCTGTCGGGCCGCCTCATCAGGAGTCGAATCAAAGACACAGCCAATGACCTCAATGCCTTCTAGGCTGAGAATAAGCTGCAAACTTTGCGACAGTAAGCCATAATACAAACAAGTACTGTCAAAATACTTACACGCTTAGCGAGTGCGTCCCTTGTAGACATAACAATACTGGCATGCGATCGATTGTTACTAGCACCGCCCAAGTGACCATCATAGTGCGCTTGTATGTCATCCCACAGCGGGTCGCTGTCTTCAAGGCTGTAGTAGTGGTCGCGCTGTCTCTTTCTCCAATCACTAAGTTCTACCAGAGGATATTGGTCAGTATGGGCACCACAACATGAAATAAATATTCACCTTCATCGGTTTCTCGAGGATATTTTCCTTTGTACCATCCTTGGTGCATATTCCATGGGGTCTCGGCCCTGGAGTGTTTCACAGACAACCCGGCCTCAATGAGTATTGTGCGTGCAGATTTTCCATATTTGTCACCAATTAACTTGGCAGCGTGAAGTGTCTTGCGCCCGAGCTCCTGCGCGTCGTCTATGCCTTCCTGGCACAGCCGCCCAGGTCTAGAAGTGACGGGAAGGTCATTGTCGTCGTCATCAGTCTCCATTGCCATGGAGCTTTTTGGCAGAGCACTGGAGACGGGACTCTTCTCGACCGACTTCGTCGTCACATGCATGGCAGCCTGGAGTACCTGGGTGGACGGGGGAGTCCCTGTTACTGTGGATTTTGGGGGGAGAGCTTTTGGAGGTGCGCGCTTCTGGGGCAATTTCGTCTTTGATGGAGGCGCAGGTAAGTCGTTGTCTGTTGTTGTTGTCGGCCTTCTTCTTTTTCTTCGTCGGCTTCTTGATCTTCTTTGTATTCATCATCATCTTCGTCAGACTCCTCTTCCGAAGAGGAAGGATCACGCTGAGCAAGCATTGCACGGTGTTCAGCCCGTCTCCTCGCTTCTCGATTTTCGGTACGGGTAGTTGTTCTCCGAGGAAGGGGCGCCATCCAAGGAAGAATTTTCATCCTCTGGAGTATCAGAGGGGGGTAAGGATTCTGGGAGACGAAACAAGGACTGTTAGTGAAAAATGATTGATAGGAGACAGGTGGTACATACCATGAATTTTGGGATCGCCCTTGTGAGCATCCGCTTGTCCTTCACTGTTGTCCTCATCGTCCGTGACAAGGTCATCAGTCTTCGGGTGGTCTTTGTAATAGTCGTGTCAGTGGGTGGTTACTCGATTTGTAGAATGCCCGCCCATACCTTGGGTATCAGACTCAGCGTCAGTGCGCGGCTCTGTGGTAGCAACGGAGGATTTCGCGCGCCGGGCAAGGATGGCGCTGTAGTCGTCGAAGCTCATGAACGAGTTCCCCCTCGGCAAGGGGGTAGGTTTGATTTTTTTGGCGGGTGGTAGTGTTTTAGTCTGAAGCTTTCAAAGACGAATATCAATGTCTTGTGATAAAATAAAATAAAAATAAAAATAAACGTACCATGCATTGGTTGATAGGCGCACCACTGCGGGTACGCATCACGAAGTCGATGACAGGAGTTTCCATCCGCGGGTTAGCGCACTTTTTGGTGGAAGATGATTTTTTGGGAGGCATGGCAGAGGGAGCTTGACAAATTGACTAAAGAGATCTATGAACACAAATACAACAGAAAGCAGCCTGAAGAACACGAAGTCCTCAAATATCAACAGCAAGGAGCTTGAAGAACACGAAGTCCTTTTCAGCAGCCAAGACACGAAGTCTCGCAAACAGCGAATTCAAGTAAAAGCTGATGTAGGAGTAAGTTAGAACAACAGACAACGTGATGGAGAAATTCGGACCTACCTCGGTTTTCACGCAAATTCTCAAGACGAGAAGGAAAATACTGTAGTGAGAATGACTGAGTGACAGAGAGTTGATGGCGAAAAATTGGAGCATACCCGGTTTTTAAAGGTAGGAACAGGGCGCCTACGGTGAACTATATGCATAAGATCGTCGGCTGGACGACGAACAAACTTCGACAGAAGACTCCAATACTCTAGATATGACACATAGACCGCATTTGGAACGGGCGAGGCCATCCTGAAGTAGCGCGCAGAGTACCCAAAGCAATTACGGAATAGTGAGTTAAGTACAGGAAGATGAAAAGTAAACTATGACTTAGCTACCAGACAGCGTCGACACTAGCACCCAACGACATCTGCTATCGCAAAGGTAGGAGCTTAAGAGACTGATGAGGGTGTCACAGCAAATCGAGATGGTAAGCCGGACATCGAAGGATGGTGGAAGATTGAGTGGTCGTAACAGTACTAACACGAAGTCAGACTGTGTGTAGTGTATCTGAAGTGACACGAAGTCACTTCAGATAGTGTTAGCTACCGCGAAGGCAGCTCACGAGGAGTCGAGGGGTAGATGAGTGCAGGTATAGAGAGGAGGAAGGCAGCGTAGTTGGCTGTTGATGAGGTCAAAGAACGCAAGGGATTATAGAAGGAGGCACTAACACTGATCCCAGCTACTCATCAGCGGATATTGATGTGAATTGGACGGAATGGAAAGAAAAGTACTAGTTGTGTTCAGCATTGCGGTTAGAAATCGTCATGGTGCTCGCTATCTCAGAGGGGACGACGTACACTGATCAGGTTAAGTGGATAATCAAGTTCAAGCCGCAAAGACGATCCTTGGGTCCGGAAGACGTTGTGAAACGCTTTGAGTCGTAAAGCGATACTAGGAATAGAGAGGAGGAAGGTGGCGTAGTTGGCCGAGATTGGCGAATGTTCCAACAAGTTGACGCAAAGTCAGACTGTGTGTAGTGTATCTGAAGTGACACGAAGTCACTTCAGATAGTGTTAGCTACCGCGAAGGCAGCTCACGAGGAGTCGAGGGGTAGATGAGTGCAGGAATAGAGAGGAGGAAGGCGGCGTAGTTGGCTGAGGTTGGCGAATGTTCCAACAAGTTCTGAGTCACTTCACAATTCTCATTTGTCACAAGCCCATTTGGGTTATCCCAGGGCGTAATCACAACTTTGCGCCTTTACTAACTTTACTCTTTACCCTTTACCTTTTCCTTTGCTCTTTCCAACTCTTCCTTCTCCTCCCATCGCCGGTGTCGATTATTCTGCCTTTGCGGTAGACAACACTATTCCAGTGACTTCGTGTTACTGTGCAATAGCACTCGCTACTCTAACTTCGGTTACAGTACCCTTCATCACGTTCAGATTCCTCTTAGCTTGCACTTACCGTGCCTTTATTGGTTCGTCGCTCGATTACTCACTCTCATCGGATAGTCACCTTTTCGTTATTCGCAGTCCCTCTGACGATGCCTCTGACAATACATCGTGAATTTAAACCATTCTTACGCGACGGTGACAGTAAGTGCCCTTGGTGATTGTCCTGTGATCCTCCTCTAATTTTGATATAGATGCTATCACAGCTACAGACGCACGCTCTCTCGCCTATGACGGTCAACTCGTTTTCACTTCGCCTAATATGACTTTCGTTCCCCAACTATACGACAATCCCTCCGATATTGTGCAAGCGAGGGCGGATGGGAAGTTTTGGGCGATGGATCCTTTCCAGTGGCCTCAAATGTACGCAGACGCTTACACCTGGAGTTTTACCATTCCACGACGCGAATTCCATGATCCTAGCACTGACCTGTGGTATGCTTGGTGGTCGCCAGCTTTTTCTGACGATTTTGAGCCACTATCTCCTGGTCATGTCTTTGGCAAGCTGAAGTCCACCCACCGTGATCACCTATTTCGACTGTACGAGCGGGCTAACAAGCGCGTCGGCTCCTACAAGCTGTTCCGAGAAAACAAGCAAGACACGGTTGTTGGATGGGTCACCGGGTTGCGCTCTGTTTTTGAACGCTTCAAAGAGACGTGAGCTTGGCGAGATATTGTGATGATCTTGGCCGAGTTTCAGAGGCGATTTCTGGAGATATGGAGCATGATGGATTACCTTGAGATCTTTGAGCCGCGGTTGAAATTTGAGGACAAAGCGCACGGGGTCAACAAGACTTGGATGGGGTGCTTCACCAAAGACTCCGCTATCGCGTTGAGGCTCCACAAGGCTGGTGTACCTGTGTGGTTGATACGAGATGTCAGGCTCGTCGATGATAAGATTAACATCCGCCAAGTCATTCCCTTCACTCCTGCCGACCTTGTGTTTGGGATGTACCTCCATCCCATTAAGAACTTCGCTCAACCTTTCGATATCCATTACAAGGGTCCAAGTGATCATCAACGCCAGGCTGCGGTTCGTCAACCGTACCTTACTTTTGAAGAGATCCCTATGGATCAAACCGAAGTCAATCGCTTTGCAGCTTCCAGAGAGCCGTCATCGGGTAAAGCGCCCACCAAGACCACGAAAAATAAGTCCGCAGTATGTGAGTGCAGTGTCTAATTTCGGTTCACCATTCTTATCTAACAATTATCTAGATGAACCGACCGCTCTGCGCCAGAACCAGTCTCAAGTTGGACGTGACAAATGGTGCGACGTGGCTCACCCGTTCATGCCCAACATCAACACCTTCTTCGCATCGGCTATGACTCACGCGGACAAAGATTTGAGTCGTGTCAAGCCAACCCACGCAAGAATGGATGAGGGATACAGGCTCCCCGACCCTGGATTATTTGTCAACGTCCTTTCCTCGCAGTCTCTGAAGAAATATCTCGCTAACTGGTTGGCATGCCGTGAGTCGTGGCTGAGGCATGTTTATATGTCGCCTCCATCTCCGCTCCCTCGGTCCCAAAGCTGGCGTGATCTATTGATCACGCAGCCAACAACACCACAGCCCTCGTCGTCAAGTGGTCAGATGCCATCAGGCAAGACTGGCAAGTCCAAAGCCAAACTCGACCTGTTCTTTGGAGATGAATTATCGCTCCTACGCCAGTTTTGGACTGGATCCCAGATGTTGCAATGGAGGGGTCAGAAAATCGAAGCAGCGACGCTCGAGAATCCGCCGCATCGTCTCATTCAACAGATCATATACGAGATTTGCGAGCAAAGCTTCCGATACGACCTTCTGGAACTCGATGAACATCTTGCCGGTCATATGCGGCTGGATCGGGAGGCGAAGAAGCGTCGCATGGAGTTGCTCCGTGGAATTTTTCCCCAGCATGCCCTCAGCATGTGGGATAAGGATTTTTCGACTCGGAATGATGGACTTAATGCTGAGTCTTTCCAGGATGCTCTTCCATATTTCGAGAATTTTCGTCAAGTGTTGATCGCATGGGACGGTGCTCCTCAAGATCTCAAACAGCCTTTTCACCGAGTCGATGCCCGAGGGAGAGAAGTGGCAACGCATGAAGCAATGTGCCCTGTTTTATGTACAATCATTTTACGACAACACAGGTCGCCCCCCCGTGGTCCCTCATATACTTTACGCGGGTCCATAGACGATTTACACTCGCTTCTGTTCGCTTCTGTATTTGTTCGTTGATGTGAGTTGCTACGCAGCGTGGTTCTTTCATGTACAATTTCTGTTGGTGAATTCTATTGACTTGTTGCTCCGGTGCTATTCACTGTTTGTTGATCACTGGCGTTCATGACCATTATCCTCCTCCCAGGCTAGTATCTACTAATTTTTGCTACATAGGTCATACGAACTGGGACTTCGTGTTCCTCTGTGCTTGTTGACTGACTTCGAGTCAGTCACAATATTCTTGCAGGCTTTGTGCCTATCAGAAACATCTACCATGGATGGAGGACCACATCCACGGAATATCGCCTCGACGTCTACTCCTGCAACTCCTGTCCGTCGTCATTCGCAGCAAATATTAATCACACCGTCCATGGTCAAGAAGCGCCGGAAACCATGAGGAAGCAACACATTTCATCTTCCAGGTCCTCCTCCAGTTCTAGTACTTCCGGGTAGGCGGTATTTCGCCCAACAAACTGCTTCCAATTCCAATCCTCGGCTTGATGTCCCACCTCCTGATCCGAATGACCAGGACAGGCCTTCGTTTTATGACGATGTCCACTTCTTTTCCGATCCCTCCGCTCCTCGATCCCTCCGCTCCAATGGGCGGCAGAAAAAATTCAATCAGTGGCAACGCTGGTCAAACGAAGTGATTCCTTCACTAATCGGTCCATACCTCACATATCAATACAAATCTTCTTCGCTCCGTCATCGGCCTGCACTTCAAAATGATCCTGTCGAGTGTACGGCTTCATGCCACAGGAGGACTTTAGAAGTGACTTGTGTTTTTTTCAATTGTACGAACTCACCATATTGTTATGTGGCTCGAATTGACCGTAGTCCAGATTTAGAGGTTTTGAACATTGACTGCTGCCCCTGCGCACCCGCACCCCTTCAACTTCTTAAGTTGGGGCTATTTGCATGTGCACCCATAGCTCCATCTCTTGCTGTTGACCTACGTGTACTAGAGCTCGTTAGGACTCTTTTTGTACGGATCACCCCCAATACAACAGCCTGGTGTGAAGCATTGGAAGTTTTTCTAACAGCTCGGGGTTACAAACTTTCTACCAAGGTCTGCCTGCACGATTCTTTTTTGAAGTAAGCTAACTCTGGCATCTTCAGGACAATCTTCGCCGCCGCTTCAGTAACGCGTATCATTGGTACTCAGTCCTTGTGATGAATGCTGGAGACCACGTATACAGCCTCATTTCACAACATCTTCCTTCGCGTTCTTTGGGGGACGAAGTCTTGCCCGCACAACCAAGCGATTATCTCCGTTCACGTTGTCCAGTTTGTTTTGGAATGCAGGATTGGCAAAAGGATCACGGTTCGCGTCTCAAGTATGTCGATCCTACCGTGTTTTCCCCTGTGCTGATGTTTTTGCAGGCTAGATTGCCATGTATGCATCGATGCATGCTTCACACAGAAACGGTCAGCCAATTCACGTGGGGCCGATGGCCTAGATCCGCCAAACCCAACACGATCAGTTTTCATTTCGGACGAAGAGGTCGCACGGATGGAAGCTCACGTACTTGCCTGTCGAGGCTCCCTACCTGGTCGTGGAACAAAACGCAAGAAGCCAGGAAGGTGACAGAAGACGGGTACGAAGATGGTATGCGCATCCCTGTATCGACATTGGATGCCTGCAGGGAATCTTTTCTTGCTGCCGACGAAAAACGAGAGAAAGCTAGCACCCGTTTCTTCGCCGATACGGGAATCATGGCCTTACTTTGTCGTCATGATTGTGTCTTATGGTTGGTCAATATGACATCAGCAGGTGAAAAAACAATATTATGCGCTTGCACTTATTAAAAAGCTCTTCGAACATCTTCCGCCAACCATGACCGTCGGTATCTTGTATGATATTGCATGTCAGCTCGAGCGTAGTTGTCTTAAATACCAACTTCTCGAGCAAGGTATTCTCTCACGTATCGTCTTTTCTATATCCGTATTTCACGCGTACGGACATCAGTGGCCTTGTCAGCTTATTTATCACCCTCGCAAATGTGAAGGGTTTGGACTTTCTGACGGAGAGGGCTGTGAGCGCCTGTGGAGCGCTCTCAAGATGTTGATCCCCCCCTTGCGGGTCTCTGGGGTAAGTATCTTAATTCGTATACCTTGACTGACTAACATTAAGATAGTACCACCAACGGCTTTTTGTGCTGAATGCGCAAGTTCGGCATCTTGACGGCAAAAAATCTCGATACATTTGGCGAGTGGCTGAGTCGCAGATGGACTCGTTGCCAGACAAAGAAGAGCAGTGCAGAACATGTGCTTCGACAACTCTCTGTAGATGAAGCTAATATACGCCCGGAATGGAGGGCTCAGGTCGAGCACCAACGAAACCATTATCCAGTGCGTGCTTTATTTTATATTTTCATATTTCCCTAACATTAATAGAAAGGGAGATCAAAAACCAACAATGACGAGCAAATATCGAAGATTTTGACCCTCGAGCGAACACTCAGTAACCTGGACGATTCCGTTCGTGCTCTTGAGATGCAGCTCTGTGCTGGCAACACTCTTAACAATGTTGACTTCAACCTTCGACTTGCAGACGAACGCACCCACCGGTCCAAAGTTGCTGATACTCTGCGACGATGGAAGGCATCCCTTGGCATCGGGCAACTTAACGATCTTCAACAACTCCGACGTAGTATATTCCTTCAAATTCGTCTTGATGCGCAAGCTGTCAAGGCACGCCTTCGTGAACGTCTGCGCCAGCGCAAATTTGAAATTGAGAGGTTTGAACGGTCGTACCGTCAGACAGTAAATGGTATGTAGCTCGTTTCAATATGTTGACATGTCCGTGATTATCTTTGATCTAGAGCACAAGCTTCATGTGCATGCAGAAGCTTCAATTCAACGGCGCAACCCTACCATACGAAAGCTCGTCACAACTTACAACAACCTCTGTGGTAAACTAATTGACTTAATTCGACGAGGCGAGGCTCCTGCCGGTGCGATAGCGCCTCATTCTATCTCTCCGACTGGTATCTTTCAGCTTGACGTAGATGATGACATCTGGCAAGATGTTGGACTTGACGGCAATGACATGGCCCCACCTGCCTGGCTAGCGGATGAAAATATGCGCGCAGCAATTAAGTTTCAACTTGAGGTAGACCGGTGCAATGAGGAAAGGGCTCGTATCATGCGAGAACGTTGTGTTCTCCAGGAGTGGATGATGGCTGAGTGGGATGCCTTGCAGGAGGCTCGCACTCGTGCAGGTAAGTTTGTACAACATTCTACTGCCGTGACACTGATAGTATATTTAGAAGAAAATGAAGATCTCTGCTTTCATTTCGACCTCCGTGCTCGCTTGTTGAGTGGTCTTGTTGTGCATTGGCAATCTCGAGTTCGTCCTATCCCTTGTGCTTGGCCATTGCCTGACTCATGGGGCCCCACCCCGAATGACCTTGCTGAGGCTGCTAATATGTATTATCAACCAAGCTGTCTTGATGGCACAGCTGCTGTGTATGATTCTGAGAATGACTGGGAGTCTGATGAGGAGAGGGAGAATGATGAATTGATAGATGAATTGGAGGAAGCTGCATTGGCTGGAGCATATATAGATCTTGACTCGGATTCATATGATATATAGTCTTTTGTAGCAATATCCGAAACTCTTGAGTGATTGCTATTAGACAATATTTGGAAAGTGCAAATATATCATGGGCTATCCCATCTTAGAATTCAAAGATGGTGGGGCATCCCAGACATGGGCTATCTCATCATGGGTAGGAGAGTGCCGGGCCAGCCCAGTGACCATATAAACCAGTGGTGGCTATCCCCGCATCATGCGTAGGAGAGTGCCGGGCCAGCACAGTGACCATATAAACCAGCGGTGGGCTATCCTGCATCATGCGTAGGAGAGTGCCGGGCCAGTCCAGTGACCATATAAACCAGCGGTGGGCTATCCCGCATCATGCATAGGAGAGAAGCCAGGTCAGCCCAGTCACCATATAAACCAGCGGTGGGCTAGCCCACATCATGCGTAGGAGAGAGCCGGGTCGGCCCAATCACCATATAAACCAGCAGTGGGCTATCCCGCATCATGCATAGAAGAGGTGCCGGGCCGGCCCAGTCACCATATAAACCAGCGGTGGGCTATCCCGCATCATGCGTAGGAGAGTGCCAGGTCAGCCCAGTCACCATATAAACCAGCGGTGGGCTAGCCCACATCATGCGTAGGAGAGAGCTGGGTCGGCCCAGTCACCATATAAACCAGTGGTGGGCTATCCCGCATCATGCGTAGAAGAGGTGCCGGGCCGGCCAGTCACCATATAAACCAGTGGTGGGCTAGCCCGCATCATGCATAGGAGAGTGCTGGGTCAGCCCAGTCACCATATCGGTGGGCTAGCCCGCATCATGCATAGGAGAGAGCCAGGTCAGCCCAGTCACCATATAAAACAGCGGTGGGCTATCCTGCATTGACCAGTCACTGCCTTTTTCTTTCCGCTTTTATGCTTACATCCACAGTAATATGTGATGACACTTACTCCAATAAAACCTGGAGTATTGTGGTGCAGAGTATGTTCCAATTGTGCAAATTAACCAGATGGAGTGGAAATATGTCAGTATCTGGAGTGAGGGCACAGTCAAGAAGGATTTCTAGGTCAAAGACAACCCCCCTGTCTACCACAAATTTATTCCCGCCTCCTCCAGCTGCTTTGAATTTTGTAGGTCAAGAACCTTACCCAACTTACATTCTTCCCTCATCTTCAAAGACAACCCCCCTGTCTACCACAAATTTCTTCCTGCCTCCTCCAGCTGCTTTGGATTTTGTAGGTCAAGAACCTTACCCAACTTACATTCTTCCACATCTTCAAAGACAAGCCGCCCCCCCCCCCTCGCCACATATTTCTTTTCACTTCCTCCATTCATAGGTCAAGGACCTTATGAAGACAAACATTATACTCTAAGTGTCTAAATGTGTGGGTAATTTTTCATGAGAAATGACCCCTGACACCCCCTGTGTATTCATATAATAAAGTATCTAGGATGACCCAGATGGGTCATGGGACAGATCAAATACATTGGCCCAGCAGGCCCAGGCTTCGTGGGGAAAGTGTTGAATTGGCCCGGGATATAACCTGCATTGGTTGGGAATACCGCCTAAGATCATGCCTCTTAGGTGAGATTGTAAGCCAGAATATATGTACCTAAGAGGTACTTTAACAGGGGTGACTGAAGTGCTCAATTTCTGAAAGCCCTGGCCATCTGAAGCCGGGCCAAAGCCGGGGCTTTCGAGCCAAGCCAGGCCGGAACATCACTACTCGAGGTGGTGAAGAAGCTTCAGCTTATTCGCTTGTTTATCTCGGCATGTCGTCAGACTAGCACAGCGCTTGCACAAATGTCAAAAAGAATGCGCTGTTGTATGGATTATCCTTCAAGCTTCAGTCGTATCCCTCAGGCTGCCCACGGGCGTGCACCTGATATTGGTGGATGGATATATCATTATGGGCTATAGCCCTAAAACTGGGATACATCCCTTGGCTCAACTATCCATTGATGTGATACATCCCTGTAGGCTACTTATCCATGTATCTTCCAGGATGTCCTGCCATGATCCTCCGTCCGAAGGCCGGAGCATTTATTACTCTGACAGTGGATGGCCGGACTGCACTATCCTGAAAATCTGAGATTCAAGGTTGATTAATTGAAGACGTCACTACATAAGCAGGTACAGAAGCTAATTAACCCCATCAAGATCTTCGCATGGGGGGTTCATCAATAGAAGGTCCGTCGTCCAGCTGGCCTTCTGCACAATCATCCAAACCTGCACTTACTAGAGCTCCCACATCCCTCCACATTCCTGAAAAGCTTGCAGACAGGTCATGACGGACAGCAGCCTGGCGTTTTGCATATGCAATCAGACCATCCGCATCTTCTGACCGCTGTGACAATCATACCAGCGCTAGGCGCGTATGAGTGTCATAGGCACAATTTGCCTTACCTTGAGGAAAGGAGTAAAGCGCTAATCACCAGTGCTATTCAGCTCCCAAGCTATCCGCTTTGGAACCGCTTTTCTCCCATAGCGCGCTGCCCGGCCCGACGCCTAGGTATTTCGTCCTCCCATGTCCTGCCTATGTCCACCTACCTCCGCTGGTGCGTTATTTTTCCTTAAACGTCGCTACTCATCAGTTGCAGGTCTTATTACATGCATCCTCGTGTTCCGCTGCGCTGCATGTCTTATTACCTGTCGCTACATCGTGCCTCCATCAGTGTCACTACTATTCTCACCTACCCATTCCCGAACTTTTACGCAGTATGATAAAATGACCCGTCGCACATACAGTACAGTACTTCCCTTCCCCGGACCTTTGCTGGTGTTGGAGTCACTTTAGTCGCTATATCCTGGTGTTGGTGCAATCGATTCCGCTCTTGCCGATCTCTCTGATCGCGTGTCGCTTGACTTGCTTCGAGTGCGCATCGCTAAAGTTCCTTCATAAGTTTGATCTTCACAACGTCGGGATCGCTGTCGGTAGTCGAGCTATAATCTAGTTGCTATCAGGCATTCCACTTGCACTATCATACCTTATCCCTCGCTTTCCCTTCTTTTGATTTCTTCTCGCTGTCGCTAGTTGGACGTCGCATAGCGCTATCGTATAGGACAACTTGCATCACTTCAGTCAACCACTTGAAATGACCTCTTAGGTCTATGTGTTTGTGGCTAGCAAAGGACCTAGTGGGTGTGTTCTAGGATGGTATTCCCAGTATTTTACCCCATGTACTGGGATGTCCTGGTCCACACTGAAGCAAGTATCTGGGCCATCCCAAGGACCTATTTTGATCTTTCCCAATCCCAACCGGGATCACTCTAGCATGTCTCTGGGATGTCCCAGGGCATTTATTAGGAGGGCTTTCCCATCATAAATAGGGGTGATAGGGGTCCTTTTTCAGACATTTTGACGGCATAAAAATTCACGATTTGTACATTCATAGAAGGAGTAGTACTAGGTATGCAAGGCCAGTATATGCACTTGAGACAAGATTTTGATATGGGACAAAAACCTGCAGGATTTTTGGCTTGAAACAGCGTCCTAAACATAAGAGAAGTCTAATGAGAACTGTGATGGTGGGCGGGCACCAGCAGTGTATGACAGATTCAAATAGACAGACTAGCTATGACAAATAATCTGTTAGAATAAATAATGGCCATGAGACACACTTTGAGACTGCTGAGGGAGTGGTGGGCAGGCGCAAAAGAGTGATAGATCACACTGAGTGCAGCACTAGTCATTGAGTAATGAAATTGTCTTGCGAGCAACATGCAATAAAATGTGGGAGCTTTACTTGTGAGTCTGTTAGAGAGACAAGCGGGGGGGTGGCACAGACTCAGATATGCAATAAAATGTGGGAGCTTTACTTGCAAGTCTGTTAGAAGACAAAGCGGGGGGGGTGTGCAAGGAAGGGGGGTGGCAAAGATAATATGCAATAAAATGTGGGGAGCTTTACTTGCAAGTCTGTCATAAGACGACAGGGGGGTGTGCAAGGAAGGGGGGGGTGGCAAAGATAATATGCAATAAAATGTGGGAGCTTTACTTATATCATGTCTGCTGAGCGTCGTAAGGGGTGATAATGCGGAATCGCTTATTCTTTGCTTGCAATATGGTAGCAATATGGAAAATGGTTTGGCACTGTCCAAGGTTCTTCCGGCTAGTTCTATGTTACTGTTCCTGGCTGGGAATGTTGATAAAATGATAAGCCATCCTCTCGTCGTGACGGGGTGTTGCATATTCGACTCGAGTAGGCCATAATATACAGCTTGAGAGATGAAGTTTCCAATTTGAGGAGGCATCCTGTATTGTGTGTTCAGGAAGAGGGCATGGTCCTTGAGATGCTTGACCTCGAAGATGCTCTTCAGGTCGTGGATATCATCCTGACCATAGTGTGGCAATTGTTTGTCATCGCCAATGAAGCAAATCTTTCTAATGGAGGTATGAGAGGTGAAGAGAGGAATGTAGGCGCCAATCTCAATTTGGGATGCTATCTAGAGAGGGGGGGAATAGATAAATCTGACTAGCTAATGGCACTGTTCAGGCTCTCCCGCCTACCTCTCTAGTACTATCTGGGCCTTCCCGCCCACCCTATACATGTCATCGGGGCTCTCCCGCCTGCCATTCAATTAGCAACTGGGCTCTCCCACCGACCATATACGCATCCTCTGGGCTCTCCCGCCTACCGTTCGATCAGCAACTAGGCCTTCCCACTGATCCTACCAACACCATTTGTTGAAGTGCCTTGGAAGCCGGAAATATTGCAAGTGAGGGTAAATTGACCAGCTCCTTGCACTGCGGCTCTGTGCAACACACAAGCAAGTTCTTTCCAATTAACTTGGAAAATTTTCAGGTGCTCTTGCAACCCCTCAATCAAACTCACGTGGGGTCCCTTGCAAGGCACCTTTGGAAATTTCCGACCATAATGGTCAAATCACGTGATATGCACATTCTCGACGTCTCTGATATCAAGTACCAATTACATTTTCCTCATCAGATTTAGATTGTGCAGCACACCTAGAGTACTACAAATTAAATCTAACACATTTTGTTGGGCTATCTATCAATGATTCATGAATTACATAGTCACCCTCGATGTCATGTTCCTCTTGCCCTCTATACTGATCCGCTAATGCAATATCTTCTAAAACATCCATAAGCTCCTCATCACCACAGCCAATATCAGATTCCCAGTCATCTCCATCATCCGATACATGATCTTCGTCATCAGGGTCATCAGGGTACACCACAGGTGTCCCATTAGCAAGTTCGGTTTGAGACAGCCCCCAGCAGTCAGGCATAGGCCATGCACATGGAATGGGACGAACCTTCGTCTGCCACCCCAGTACAAGGACAATGAATTGTCGAGCACGGCAATTCATGTGATAGAGGATCGCTTCATCATCATCTTCGAAAGTCAGCATGGAATATTAGTGAGGTGCGTCCAAAACTCACTTGCATGTGCACGCGCCCTCTGTAGACCATCCCACTCACGCATGGCCCACTCTTGCAGAGCACAGTGCTCTACCTTCACATGAGACTCTTCTTCGTTGCATCGGTCAATCTCAAGCAGCAGTCTGATCGCAGCACGTGTGACCTCATCAGCTAGCCAATCAGGGGGTTCCAGCACAACATCGTCAAGTCCAATGTCCTCCCAAATATCAGCATCAATATCAAGATCAAAAATACCGGTAGGAGAGATGGGGTTGGGTGGTATAGCATTCGGAGGACTGCGGTGTTGTCTGATAAGAGCACTAAGATCAGCACATAGGTTATTATATGTGGATACGAGCTTTCGTATTGTAGGATTGCGCCGCTGGATTGCAGCATCGACATGGGAAATAAGCTTGCGCTCTGTGACAAAAAAAATGCAGTCAGTTGAGGTCCTCATGTACATGTTAGAACATAAGTACCGTTTACAGCTTGCCTGTAAGAGCGTTCAAGCTTCTCAATTTCGAACTTGCGCTGTTGAAGTCGTTCGCGGATACGCGTTTTAAGAGCTTGAGCGTCTAAACGGACTTGTAGATATATGTTGCGACGTAATTGTTCTAGACGGGTGCGCTGACTGATGCCAAGTCTTGTCTTCCAGCGGCTCAAAGTGTCTGCGACTCTTGATCAGTGAGCGCACTCTTCAATGAGACGAAGGTTGTAGTCAGTGAGATTGTCAACATTTCCCATACAAAGTTGTGTTTCCATGCGTTGCAACGCTCCATCAATCTCAATAAGAGATTTCTCAAGGGAGAGAATTTTTGAGATTTCCTCGTCATTATTTGTCTTCGATCTTCCTGTCGAGTTCACGTGCATGAATATTGCAATTGTACATCACGAACGGTAGCACTTATGAGGCAGGGGTTTCGTCTGATATTCAACTTGCGATTGCCATTCCTGGCAGTACACAGATCTCATCGACTGAAAGCTCACGTAGAGCCTGCGTTGCAGTACTCTTCTTCTTGATGCAGTTATTCCACCTCCGGATCAACCAGTTGCCATATAAACTAAGGTTCTTCTCATCGAGGTGCTGGACTTGAGTGTTGAGGACAAACAGTCGCTGATGAAACTGAAAAAGCGGTCAGTAAGAAGCAAACATGTAAAGTATAGTCAGAGGTGAATGAATAATATGACCATGGCAAGTATGGTCATAAGCGGCTATAGCTCATATGCAATCATTTTCGAAACAGAGACACTCACCCCAGAAACGCATAGCAGAGCAATGAGATGTTTCAGTGCACTCCATAAACGCTCGCAACCTTCTCCATCTGAAAGGCCAAAGCCTTCACATTTGCGAGGATGGTATATAATTTGACATGCCCATTGGTGGCCGTAGGCGTGAAAGACTGATATCGCGAAAGTTATACGGCGAAGAACCGCATCATCGAGGAGTCGGTACTTGAGACAACTTCGATGAAGCTGACAACCAATGTCATACAACAGGCCAACGGTCATATCGGTAGGGAGATTATCGAAAAGTTTCTTGATGAGGGCGAGAGCATAGTGTTGCTTTTCTCCCGCCGACGTCATGTTGGCAAGCCATAATACACGATCGTGCCGACATAACATGGCCATCACGCCTGTATCTGCAAAAAATTGGGTACTAGCCTTTTCACGTTTCTCATCAGCGGCAAGAAAAGAATCACCACAGCCATCTAGCACAGACGTCGGGACTCGCATGCCATCCTCGTAGTCATCCCCCTCCTCTTCTGTGGCTGCAGGTCGCTTTCTCTTGCGACTCCGATCAAGGGGTCTGCCGCGACAACTCCACACATGAACCTCCATCGATGTCACCTCATCGTCCGAAAGGAAAACCAATCTGACTGGGTTTGGGGGATCCGGCCCTCCACCGCATTGGTCCGATGAACGTTTTTGAGTGAAGCATGCGTCAATACAAGTATGGACGTCAGGTCTATCATATACTTTAGAATTGTTTTAGTTGCTAATATTGAAACAACTTACTTGAGATTAAGAGTTCTACTTTTTCGCCAATCATCCAAGCCAAAACAAATCGGACAACGAGACCTTAGATAGTCACTTGGACATGTTAGTCCCTCAGTTGATGGTGGTGGAAGTGGGCGATGAGTTCCAATGACATTGGACAGGTGATCATCAGCACTCATGAAGAGTACAGAGTACCAATGATAGGCGTTACCAAACCGACGACAAAGACTATCCTATAAAAATATTGATACTTCAAAACTCAGTATAGGCACTTGACTCACCTTGGTGGTAAGGTGATACCCGCGGCCAGCCAGAAAGACTTCGAGTGTTTCGCACCAAGCAGTTGTGTTGGGAGTGGTATGTACGAACAAGGTTTTGACAAGTTCCAGCAACTGAAGGTCGACAGCGAGGGAAGGAGCGATGGGAGAGCAGGCAAAGTAACCGCAAGACAGGAGCTGAAGGGGAGCAGGCGCGCAAGTGCAGCACTCAATTCGTAATATCTCGATATCTACGATATTATCAGACAACCAATAACTCAGGTAATAAGAGAGACATACAATTGAAGAGTATGCAAGTGATATCGAGAACCCTCCGTCAACAAGACAATTTGCACTGAAAGGTAGCAACTCCATCTGGCTGCAGTTCAATTCGATCGCGAAGAGAAGTCGATTTGCGCAAGTATGTAAGGTATGGAGCGATCAAGGAAGGAATGACTTCGTTTGTCCAGCGTTGCCACTGATTCATCTTCTTTTGGCGGCCCTTCGAGGGGGAAGGTAGGATTGAATCACCATCGGAGACGTAGTGTAGTGAGCTGTAGAAAGACGAGTGTTCTTCACGCTCTAAAGTATTCCCAGCGGATGGACTATCATGCTGGTTAGCAGTATCGGCATCGCGCAAAGGCTGTTGCTGCTGTGACCTTCCTGGATTATTGAGTGATTGTTGGGTGAGGTGTTTTCTTCCGGGAAGTACAAGTAGTGGGGGGGCTATAGGAAGATGAAACTTGCTGCTTTGCTGTGGTCGCCGCCTCCTCGTCACCATTGAAGAAGTGATGAGTTCGTGCTGCGTATTGTGAGAGGGTGGAGTGGATGGCCCAGCGATAGGGTTGGATGAGACCATAATGAGATATTGAGAGCCAAGCACGAAGCCCGCGTTAAGGTTGGTGTCAACACGAAGGCAAGCACGAAGCCCGCACTAAGGTCAGTGTCAACCCGAAGTCGACTAGGAGATAGTCGAAGGCAAGCACGAAGCCTGCACCAAGGTCAACGTCGACACAAAGTCAACTACTAGGAGGGACTCGAAGTCCCAAACTTGCGTCGAATACACAGACGAAAAAGTTGTTGAATATGTCGATCAACCTTTGGAGCAAATGAGGGCTAGCAAATGTGAAGGAAGGAACTCTACCTGTTTGTGTACACTCTGCTCTGTGAAACTGAAATATTAGTGGTATGCGGAAAATAAACGTTGATATCTAAGATAACCTGTTCAACCATGACAAAATCCCATATGATTGCAACAGCAATGGGTAACACAAGGTGGTATACAAATTATTGACTATTGGGGGTATATGTGAATTAAATTCGTAAGATGACAATGATTGTGATGGGAAAAGAGCACACAGCATCTAGATCTAGGCGACCGAATACAGTAAGTGAGGAACGACAGGTGGACGACCAGTATTGTCGAAATAAGACTGAACGTAAAAGAGACAACATTCCTTCATCCCCTTCCATATGTTGTGCTCACGTCCGGTAGCATCAAAAGGTTGTTTGAGGGACTCGGGAAAGTGCTCCCACGCTGACAACACCTTGCGGAAACTTTCGAAATATGGTAAAGCGGTGTCAAAATATGGCGCATTGAGTCCGTCATTCTCTTGAGGTAAGTCCCTGTTCCAAACTTTCAACGACTTCGACAGGAAGATGCTACGAAGAAGCTCCATCCTTTCCTTCCTCGCCTCCTTGTCCTTACGTGCATCGCGCCCAAGATGCTCATCCAGGTCCAGAAGCTCATATCGAAAACTTTGCTCACAGATTTCATACACGATTTGGCGTGCGAGATCTGCGGGGGGATTGTCGAGCGTGAAAATGGCTATATCCTTTCCACGCCAGTGAACATTTGTGGGTCCTGCCCACAAGGCCCGCAGTACCAGAACTTCCTTTTGGAAAAGTAAAGCAGTCGCTGCTTTCGACTTGCTGGTCTTGCCGGACGTCCGCATGTTCGAAGGTTCCTGAGCGTGCTGAGATATCAAGAAATCGCGCCAGTTCTGTGCGCGAGGAAGAGGTCGAGGCCTTTTGTCATAGACACGTTCTATCCAGGTAGGGCGGCATGCCAGCCAGTTGGCAAGGTACTTCACCAAGGATTGCGGGGAAAGAATGTTAATGAATAAACCTGGATTGGGAAGCGAGTACCCATCATCCATTTTGTCTCTGGGATGCTTGATGCGAATAATATCTTTGTTTGCGTCCTCCAACGCTATCTTGAAGAAATAGTTCATTGGCGGCATATAAGGGTGATCTATATCAGACCACTTGTCACGGCCAGATACAGCTTTATTCTGACGCGGAGCGGTTGCATTGTCTGAGGAATTAATTAGTCACAACAACCATGAAAGAAGAATGCTAAACTTACACGGCGCAGGCTTGGCACTCATTTTGGCCTTCCCCTTGTCTACGCACGCCCTTCCTACCAATGACTCCCTCATTACCATCTGTTCCACTTGGGGTTTTGGAACTGGTAGCTTCTCAAAGTTGGAATACGGCTGACGAGCGGCCTCATGACGCTTGCGATTATTGGGACCTCTGTTGATGATGTCGAATGGTTGGGTGAAGAGTTTGACGGGATCATGATACATGCCGATGACGAGGTCATCGGGTGGTGTGAAGGAAACGACTTTGATGATGTTCATGTTGGCATTGACAAGTCTGGCATCGTGAATAAGCCAGACAGGAACTTCAGCAGCGTGCACCTTCATAGCGATAGCGACATCTTCGGTGAAACAACCCATCCATTTGGGGTTAACCTTGTGCATAGTGTCGACGAATTGCATGTGAGGCTCGATAATTTTGTAATAGTCTATAACCGCCCAGATATCGAGAAACCAGCGCTGATATTCAGCAACGATTATGACGATGTCGCGCCAGGCCATGGCTTGCTGGAAGCGCTCGTAGACAGCGCGCATTGCATGCGCCCACCCAACTACATGATCCTCCTTGTGGGACCTTGCAACCTTGTAATTGCTAACCTGCGTATTGGCCTTCTCGTACAAGCGCTTGAG
Organism: Suillus subalutaceus; assembly: GCF_016647625.1. NCBI lineage: Eukaryota > Fungi > Basidiomycota > Agaricomycetes > Boletales > Suillaceae > Suillus > Suillus subalutaceus. The sequence continues at coordinate 231,666 of NW_024540310.1, forward strand.
GTGGCTGACAATGTTGGTCTTGAGTTGACCAAAAAGATTGCTGGGAGAAATGGGCGTGAAGTCACTTGCAAAAGTTGGTCTGAACCATGCGTACATCATGCTTGAGTCGTCCGCATAGGCTTCCTGGCGTGGGATTGCAAAACTTCGAGCGTATAAGTCGTCATACATCTGTGGCCACTGGAAGGGATCCAGGGCCCAATATCTACCATCTGCGCGCACTTGAATGATGTCGGATTCATTGTCGAAGGGTTGGGGAATGAATTTCATGTTGGGAGTTGTGATTACTCGGTGGTTATATGTAGCCACACAGAAAGCATCAGTGGCAGTCAGGTAACCTGGATATCGTCAATCAAGAGTAGTAGAGGTACGAAGATGCCAAAATGTATGGTCACCATCGCGCATGAATGGCTTGAAGACAGGAATCGACATGGTTGTAGCTCCAGGAACCGTGATATTGAGAACAGGGAAAGATACAGCGACTCGCAGTCACTGAGGAAGGAAATTTAAACGAAACAGCGACTCAAAGTCACTGCCGATTAAAATGCTACCACGAAGGCAGATAGCGAGAGAGAGAGTCTTGAAAGATTGAGGAGAAATTTGACGAAGGTGTGGTGTCAGTGATGATAGCATGAATCAGTGTAATGAACGAACTTACTGTAAAGGGCGACAGGAGTCTTGAGCGAGTCTGGTTAAAGACCTAATGTCAGTCATAATAGCGTGACGAATAACGAATGTACTTACCTATGAAGTCTAAGACCCACGAAGGCAGTAAGAGTCTTGAAAGATGGGAGAGATCTGATGAGGGCATGATGTCAGTAATGATAGCATAAATCAATGTAGTAAAGAAACTTACCGTAGAGCGCGACAGGAGTCTTGAACGATTCTAGTTAAAGACCCAATGTCAGTTGTGATAGCGTGACCAAATATAAAGAAAGTACTCACCTATGAAGATCTACAGCAGTATTGAGCAAGATCAGTATATCAGCAGCAGCGTGCAAATGAATCAGTGAAGCCAAACAGAAGGTTGTTCTAGCGGCTGGAGACAGTTACGGCGATTTAAGACAGTTCAGTTCTGGCTGTGGCAAAACAATGCCGGCACTTGAAGACAATTGTGGTGGTGGCGGCAAGACAATACTTACAGTGGAAGACAATGGTGGCAGTGGAACAACTGTGGCGGTCGAAGACAGTGGTGGCGGTCGTAGCACGATACTGAGCTGGTGGATGACAAGACTGCCGACCGAAGTCTAAGCAATCAATAGTAGCAAACAACACGAAGTTGCTGCTCAAAGTACGCCCACCACGAAGGTAGACTGTAGAGGCTGGGGAATAGGCTGGGGAATGTGAGCCGCCGCGATGAGGAGTAGCGTCGAGGATGAGGAAAAGCGTTCAAAGTGGACTTCACACTTTGATTCAGTGTGGGAAAGCCCTTCTGATTTCGACCAATTTAGTAATCTCATCAATGTTTGGCCCCGTTTCCACTCATTGTCTGCCCTCTGCCCTCATCATTTGCCCCCATCTTCAACCTCTGGCCTCATCGCATGGTCTGCCTTCGAGGCAGACAAGTTCTGCCTGTATGACTTCGTGTCATCCAGCGCTATCTGGCCGTCTGACTACGAGTCAGATTACGGTCTACCTACCTCAACACCTCGCCCACATCCATCCTCTACAAATGTATGTGTCCATTTAACTCTATTCTAATTGATTACACGCAGGACTTTTCAACGACATCCTCATCTCCCACCCTTGTCTCCACCGCATCGACTGGCCTGATCGCATGGTTCTGCCTTCGGGGCAGACACGCTTTGGCTGGGTGACTTCGCGTCACCCAGCACTGTCTGGCTGTCTGACTACGAGTCAGATGCCTCAACACTGCGCCACTATCTATTCGTCCTCTGCACAAGCGTATGTCCAGCAACTCAATTCTGTTTCATCGTCTGCGGGAATCTTGAATGCTCAACATTCTTGTATTGTAACTACCGATCAGTACGTCCTCTCCCTATCTTACGTTTATACAATCGTTTCATTCTACTCACAACAGAAAATCAAAGTTTGGGGTATGTGCCCTTGTCTCCACTGCATTGACTGGCCTGATCGCATGGTTCTGCCTTCGAGGCAGACACGCTTTGGCTGGGTGACTTCGCGTCATCCAGCACTGTCTGGCTGTCTGACTACAAGTCGGATGCCTCAACACTGCACCACTATCTATTCGTTCTCTGCGCAAGCACATGTCCAGCAACTCAATTCTATTTCATTGTCTGCGGGAATTTTGAATGCTCAACATCTTTGTATTCCAACTACCGATCGGTATGTCCTCCCCCATCTTACAATTATACAATCGTTTCATTCTACTTACAACAGATAATCAAAGTTTGGGGTATGCAAAATATGGTAGGGATACTGGCGCGTATAATTGTAAGCATTCTTTTCTCGACACACTGGAGGAGATTTTTGATGATGACCATGGCATCATCAGTACCGCCAGTAGCCTGGACTCTTATGACCGGAGAAGCTCATATTCGCCCCATCACCCATTTGGACCCTCATTTTCGTAAGTTTCGAAGCTTTTTTAATGTGGGCCATCCCCAATAAGTTAGTATATGATCCTTTGCGGTGAATATTCCATTTTTCTAACAATGTTCTTTCAATGTACCTCTGTTTGTTTCGGTGTTGATTGGGCGGGATTACAACTTTGGAATATTATTTCTTGATGTGTATTGGGCGCCTTACCATTAGTTAAAACCCACAATGTTCGTGTTTTTTAAACAAGAATCTTTCTTCTTTTGACTCGTAACCATTAGTTTTCTGTACTCTTCTATCGTCCTGTCAAGACTTCGAGTCTTGAAATCTAGCTGTAAGACTTCGTGTTTCACAAGCTGCCCTGCTTCAACATTCGTGTAAAGCATCTAGCTGTAAGACTTCATGTTTCACAAGATGCCCTGCTTCAACATTCGTGTAAAGCACCCCTTTTCTCAGTATCAAGCCCGCCTACGTTTCAATGGCACCGTCTACCAGAAATGCAGCCCGTCGTGGTGCTACCGGTACTGGCACTCATGACCCCACAGTGTCTGGCACCTATGTCATGCACACACGCAGTGGTGTTGCCATCAACCCCCCCGCCAAACAAAATAATAAGCGCCAAAGAAATGCTGTCCCCGAGTCATCTCCTGCTCCAGATGACCCTAACCGGCCAAAACCTCGTCCTTTACCCCGATGTTCCTCGGGTACGACCTTTGAGGACCATGCTCGAATCCTTGCTCGCCCTCGCAAACAACACTTAAAACCCACAGCAGACTCCGTCTCTTCTGGAATGGAGTTGCAAAGCGACCATCCCCCAGGTAATGACTTACGGCATTCACAACAATAACTATACTAACCCCTTTCATAGATACACCTGACATCGACGATGACGTACCCGTTACGGACACTCACATGGATGATGATATGAACGGTGGTAGCGACAATGATGCCGATGATGATATGACCAATGAAGACCGTGAACACAGCCAGGCTAACGAAGATGAGGATGAGGATAATGATGGCTCCGTACGTGGAAAGACTTCAGGTATATTATTTTTCATTTAGTATATCGTTTGGAAGGCTGACGGTTGTCACCGTGAAGACAACGTAGAAGGTGATAGCGACAACGACACCAAGGATGGCGATGAAGAGCCTGAGGGTGGCGATGAAGAGCTTGAGGGTGGCGATGAAGAGCCTGAGGGTGGCGAAAATAACGAGGACTTCGAGACTTCACAAGGTATGTACTATCTTACTTTTCTCTTAGTGGGGAGGGCTGATGGTCATCTGTTGTACACAGCCAGGAGACTTCGGCCTCGAAGGGTCAAGAAGGGCAGCTACAATTTACATTTCTATGATGGTTCTCAAAGCTCTTCATCGGATACCAGCTACCGTGAAGGCCCCGCAACATCTGATCAAGATTCCGCCCATGAGTCAGATGCAAACAACGACCTTGACCTCAACCACAACAGCCTGTTGTGGGTAACACAACAAAGGTAAACGCAAGTCAGATGACAAGCAAACACTCTCTATGTTGGGTCTTGATATGCCGTGCGATATGTTCGACCCTTAAGGGAAGCAAAGAAAGCAAGGATCCACAAAATGATGCTGATCAACCCTGATCAAAGGCGACAAAAGGGCGATGTAAGTGCGAGAAACGCGCTCAAGGCGCGCGCGGGAAAGTGAAACGCGAAAAATGCGCGAAGTGCGGGAAGGCGAAAGTGCGAAAGGCGAAAATGCGCAGAGAACTGGGATGGTAGTGCAAGCAGTGCACAAGTGTAGAGAGACGATAATATGGTGAAAAGCGCGGATATAGATGGATACTGATACTGCCACTAGCTTTAGACTGATGCTAGGGCCTTAAGACGACGACAACGGACGCATGCATTGCATGGAACTAACTGCCAAGTACATGGTGGTAGAAAGATGTGGTAGGTAGCTGTGGTAGGAAGCTGTGGTGTCCAAAACGAACATGAAAGTATGTAAGTTCTACCTAAGCGCTCTCCCAGGGCTCGGAGCCGAATAGGGAGCGCTCTAAGTATGTAAGTGAGGTAAAGTGATGTAAAGTAAGGGTGCATAACGAAATACAAAGCGTAATAGGCTAAATATGGTCTGATAATGAAAAGGGACACACCTAGGAACTGGTTGGACGATGGATGGATGCTCCTGGATGATGCACAATGGAGTGCACTTAAGCGCGAGAAACGCGCTAAGCGCGCGCGCGGGAACGCGAAACGCGAAAGCGTGAGAAAGTGTTGCGCCTATGGTGCGCTTTGCAGGAGAGCTGTGCATTGTATGCGCAAATGACTGGAGACATAGCAGAAGTTGCGTATGGAGTAGGGCGACAAGTGCGAGAGAAACGCGCTGAGCGCGCGCGGGAATGCTGCGCGTTGTGTGGGAAAGTAGCGCGCCTATGGCGCGTTTCGCGGGAAAGCTGCACGTTATGTGTAAAACAACTAGAGACATGATAGAAGTCGAATATAGCTGATGGTGCAAGTTGTGCATTGAAGGCCAATTGTCATGAGTTGTGAAAAGGTGCGAAATGTGCCCATATGTGCCTGCAGAAACGCGAGTCTCTACACCGTCTTCACCGCCTGCTAAGCGCAGGAAAAGGTCTTCAGCGATCGAAACTACCTTGGCCAACACTTCCCAAAAAACAGCTCACTCGACAACTGTTCGCAAGAAGCATGCATCTATTTCACATGGTGGCAACCCCACTCCAGCCAGTATAGTCTTTGGCCCGACGCCGGACATTGACAACAGTGAGAATGAAGATGAACCCTCAGGTCATTTAAAGCGTAGACGGCTATGTCAGGAGGGCATCGATGAGGCTCAGGAACTTGGACAGAAAACAGCAGAAGAAGCTCGGGTGATTGGCGCCAAGTATGGCAAGTCTGTGCGCGCTATTCTCATTGAGGCTGGTCTGTCCATCAAGCATTCACGATCAGAGTCTGATTGGAATGCCCACCAATGCTGGTTCATGGATAATAACCCCCGCAAGGACAAAGAATGTCAGTCCCCCATTCTGTGGTGTATATGATGCTAACTCGAGAGTCTCAGCTATCATCGACTGGAAAGAACGTCAATGCAAACATTATCATGCAATGGGCAAGGATGACGAAGAGTGGGACATCATTCACAACTATAACGTTACTGGCGGCAATACCAATCAATCACGCGCCAAGACCATTTTGTCAATGAGGGAGGATATTGCAAGAAAGGTACATCTACTTCATTAGTGCATTCTAAATTACGACTAATGACTCAATACAGTTGTCTGCTTATTCTCGCCTTGAAGGAGTCGAGGCCATCGGCTGTATATTTGATACAACACAAGACGAGGCTGCTCGACAGGCATCCGGCTTTGTCGCGGGCTCCGACCTCATAGTCAAGTTGATCAATGAGCATCAACTGGATGCTCGCGCAATATTAGATTGGGTCATGACTGCAACGAAGTACGTCTTATTATTCTGGACTTTTCCTACCTCCTGATATATTCACAGAGCGAAAGGCTACAATATATCCGTGCCGCAGTTCATGGGGGGAGTAGGGGCTTACGAGATTCTACTTTCAAAGCCAAACGAGGCTCCCTGTGACCATTACAGGAGGATATGGCCAATTATGGTACTCGAGCACACTTGTGAGTACTCAAGTTTGTCCAAATTCAACGATTCACTGGATTCTGCTCAAATAGCGAAGTTTGGGTATCAACCCAAAGCAGTCCAGTGGCGGAAGCTTCTTGACTATGCTTTCCAGTACAAGTTCATGATTAAGAACTGGCCTGAAGATGTCCTTCCTATCGGTCCCGAATTCAATCCTCACAACCTAAGTTCTCAGCACCTCAAGCTACTTGTCGTTCCTTTCATCAAGTGCAAAGTGCATTCTTATTATGAGGCAGAGCTCCGCACTGAAGCTAAGAGCTTGTTAGAGCTAGAGAAAAAGAAGTCAAAGGGCAAGCGCCGAGGTCAGGGGCGCACTGTGGAAGACGTCATGAGTGAATTAGATGTTGATGTACCCGAGATTGAGTTCGCAGCTTGGCCAGATGGTATGTCATTTCCACGTTATCATTATACCTTTGTTTTCTGATGTCGATTGTGCAAGAATGTATCAAGCAGCTCAATGATGAGGTGCCGGAGATGTTCGACATTCCCTTGGTGACCAGTGCCTTGGATGTTGTGCTACGCAAGCTAGTAGACTCCGCCAAATTTAAGGTGTCTGTCCCTGAAGATATATTAGCAGCTCATGAAGCACATCCGGATGGTCAGACTCCCTCTACTCATGACACGCTGCCAAGTGATCATGAATCTCCTGTCACTCCGAGCCCCCCGACCTTGCCATCAAACCAACGTCACCCTACCAATTTCACAGCAGTACATCGCCGCGAGGACACTCATCTTCCTCAAGTCCCAAATGTGTTTGATCGTGAATCTCACCCTGTTCTGCCTACAAGCAGAGATGAACCTGTCGGTGGTGGAAGACGACAGGCTAGCCTGCCGTTCAAGGCGAAGAAACCTTTACGGGTAAGTGCTACGCTATTCCGTCAAGACTCAATGTTGATCTTCTTCAGGTTGACCCTACATTCATGTGCTGCATGGAGGAGAGTCCCGCTGACTCTCGTAATGATGCAGACTTGGAGTATGTCTTACCTTTCCACAACTTCCAACATATATTAATTTAATTGCTTAGGCTTGCGCCCTACCCAGGCCCTCGTCGTGAGGACAGAGATTTCGTTGCCCCAAACCGCCGCCGTGAATATTCTCGTTCACCTCCTGTATACCCTCAGCGAGATCCATCTCGCTCAAGGTACTATTGGCCCACCTACAGGCAACGCGAGACTTCTCCTGTCGCGCTTAGCGATGATGATTCTTATCCTGGACGTCCTGCTCACTCACGCTGGCAAAATCATGCTGATGATTTCAATCAGAGGTTCCAAGTAAGGAGAGCTGGTGACTCTCATTATGAAGACGGGCCTTCGCGGTTTCGCTACTAACATGGGCAAGAATCGTGCTGTCCACTCATTCATATTGACTTTGCTTGCCTTTGGTTGTTCATATTAGCGCCTCACATTTTTGTACTTCGGGTACCTCTAGCTGTTGTACTTTGTGTACCTCTCACTGTTGTACTTCGGGTACCTCATCACTTCAGTTGTCTCTTGCGCGGATGAAGCTTTCACATGTAATGTTAGTACTCCCATGTGTTGGAACAAGACAGGTCATGTCTGTCTCCCTTTTGTTGACAATCTTGTAATGCAATCATATGTGTACCAACAGCCCAAAACATGTGAAAATAAGTTTGTGCACTATATCTGTGAGAAGGTTTGGTGACAACGACGAATGGCAACATAATTTATCATCACATGCAAGAGGATTGAATCGACCTCCATGGATTTTTCTGCTGAAGATAAAAAACAAATATTTAAAATGCACGTTGGCAGGTTCAAACTCACATAAACATGCTATGCAGGCATACACACTCTCTAACCGTTACACCACAAGTCCTTATATCTTTAAGGTGTCAAATTGTATATGGCTGCTGAATGCTGCTCATCTCATCAAAACTTTGCAAAGTCTTTTGCCCGTCATCCTATTCAGTCTACCACACTAGCAATTATGTAGCATAACATGTACTTTGCACACAATATTGCTTGTTGTAGATTTCAATTTAAATATTCAGATGGATTTGTGTTCACTGTGCTCAGGAAAATGGAAATATGTGCACTTTGGGTTGAATACAAATACTGAAATGCATGTGATTTGAACATACTCCGAAGTCTACAAGAGCTGATCAAGGCCAGCATATAATAGCATAATTAGGGTGAGTAGGAACACCTGGATAGTAGTTGAGAGGTAGATGGAAGAGTCCAAATAGTGTCATTATGGTCAGTGGGAGAGCCCAGATAGTATTAGAGAGGTAACCGGGAGAGCCCAAATAGTGTAATGATGATCAGTGGGAGAGCCCAGATAGTAGTAGAGGAGTGGGCGGGAGAGCCCAACTGGTATAATTAGGGTCGGTGGGAAGGCCCAGATAGTAGTAGAAGGGTAGGCGGGAGAGCCCAAATGATGTGTATACAGTCGGTGGGAGAGCCCAAATGGTGTTGGTAGGGTTGGCGGGAAGGCCTGGTTGCTGATCGAACGGTAGGCGGGAGAGCCCAGAGGATGCGTATATGGTCGGTGGGAGAGCCCAGTTGCTAATTGAATGGCAGGCGGGAGAGCCCCGATGACATGTATAGGGTGGGCGGGAAGGCCCAGATAGTACTAGAGAGGTAGGCGGGAGAGCCTGAACAGTGCCATTAGCTAGTCAGATTTATCTATTCCCCCCCTCTCTAGATAGCATCCCAAATTGAGATTGGCGCCTACATTCCTCTCTTCACCTCTCATACCTCCATTAGAAAGATTTGCTTCATTGGCGATGACAAACAATTGCCACACTATGGTCAGGATGATATCCACGACCTGAAGAGCATCTTCGAGGTCAAGCATCTCAAGGACCATGCCCTCTTCCTGAACACACAATACAGGATGCCTCCTCAAATTGGAAACTTCATCTCTCAAGCTGTATATTATGGCCTACTCGAGTCGAATATGCAACACCCCGTCACGAACGAGAGGATGGCTTATCATTTTATCAACATTCCCAGCCAGGAACAGTAACATAGAACTAGCCGGAAGAACCTTGGACAGTGCCAAACCATTTTCCATATTGCTACCATATTGCAAGCAAAGAATAAGCGATTCCGCATTATCACCCCTTACGACGCTCAGCAGACATGATATAAGTAAAGCTCCCACATTTTATTGCATATTATCTTTGCCACCCCCCCTTCCTTGCACACACCCCCCCCGCCATCGTCTTATGACAGACTCACAAGTAAAGCTCCCACATTTTATTGCATATTATCTAATGCCACCCCCCCCTTTGTTGCACACCCCCCTGTCGTCTTATGACAGACTTGCAAGTAAAGCTCCCACATTTTATTGCATATTATCTTTGCCACCCCCCCTTCCTTGCACACCCCCCTGTCGTCTTATGACAGACTTGCATGTAAAGCTCCCACATTTTATTGCATATTATCTTTGCCACCCCCCCTTCCTTGCACACCCCCCTGTCGTCTTATGACAGACTTGCAAGTAAAGCTCCCACATTTTATTGCATATTATCTTTGCCACCCCCCTTCCTTGCACACCCCCCCGCTTTGTCTTCTAACAGACTTGCAAGTAAAGCTCCCACATTTTATTGCATATCTGAGTCTGTGCCACCCCCCCGCTTTGTCTTCTAACAGACTCACAAGTAAAGCTCCCACATTTTATTGCATGTTGCTCGCAAGACAATTTCATTACTCAATGACTAGTGCTGCACTCAGTGTGATCTATCACTCTTTTGCGCCTGCCCACCACTCCCTCAGCAGTCTCAAAGTGTGTCTCATGGCCATTATTTATTCTAACAGATTATTTGTCATAGCTAGTCTGTCTATTTGAATCTGTCATACACTGCTGGTGCCCGCCCACCATCACAGTTCTCATTAGACTTCTCTTATGTTTAGGACGCTGTTTCAAGCCAAAAATCCTGCAGGTTTTTGTCCCATATCAAAATCTTGTCTCAAGTGCATATACTGGCCTTGCATACCTAGTACTACTCCTTCTATGAATGTACAAATCGTGAATTTTTATGCCGTCAAAATGTCTGAAAAAGGACCCCTATCACCCCTATTTATGATGGGAAAGCCCTCCTAATAAATGCCCTGGGACATCCCAGAGACATGCTAGAGTGATCCCGGTTGGGATTGGGAAAGATCAAAATAGGTCCTTGGGATGGCCCAGATACTTGCTTCAGTGTGGACCAGGACATCCCAGTACATGGGGTAAAATACTGGGAATACCATCCTAGAACACACCCACTAGGTCCTTTGCTAGCCACAAACACATAGACCTAAGAGGTCATTTCAAGTGGTTGACTGAAGTGATGCAAGTTGTCCTATACGATAGCGCTATGCGACGTCCAACTAGCGACAGCGAGAAGAAATCAAAAGAAGGGAAAGCGAGGGATAAGGTATGATAGTGCAAGTGGAATGCCTGATAGCAACTAGATTATAGCTCGACTACCGACAGCGATCCCGACGTTGTGAAGATCAAACTTATGAAGGAACTTTAGCGATGCGCACTCGAAGCAAGTCAAGCGACACGCGATCAGAGAGATCGGCAAGAGCGGAATCGATTGCACCAACACCAGGATATAGCGACTAAAGTGACTCCAACACCAGCAAAGGTCCGGGGAAGGGAAGTACTGTACTGTATGTGCGACGGGTCATTTTATCATACTGCGTAAAAGTTCGGGAATGGGTAGGTGAGAATAGTAGTGACACTGATGGAGGCACGATGTAGCGACAGGTAATAAGACATGCAGCGCAGCGGAACACGAGGATGCATGTAATAAGACCTGCAACTGATGAGTAGCGACGTTTAAGGAAAAATAACGCACCAGCGGAGGTAGGTGGACATAGGCAGGACATGGGAGGACGAAATACCTAGGCGTCGGGCCGGGCAGCGCGCTATGGGAGAAAAGCGGTTCCAAAGCGGATAGCTTGGGAGCTGAATAGCACTGGTGACTAGCGCTTTACTCCTTTCCTCAAGGTAAGGCAAATTGTGCCTATGACACTCATACGCGCCTAGCGCTGGTATGATTGTCACAGCGGTCCTATATGGATAAACTGGTCAGTAACGGGTTTGGTGCTGACTGAAGTAAGGAACAAGTGTCACCTTGATAGGCTTAACACCTGTGTTGTCACTTCGACGCGCAAGACAATGGTAAAATTCATAAGCAGAGACTTTGGACTCAAACAAAAGGAGGTGAAATTGTTCGAGAACTGCAAATGTTGCTGCAGTCCTCGGATCTGTTGAAGTTGCTGGAAACAAGCGACCATGCAGAAATTGTCTGTAGTGGGATGGTGCATTCGTGCAGTCACAGAAGTCAAGCGTGACTTCGTGTATTCCATGGACATTGATTACAACAAAATCATTATCTTGGGCAGGTTTGGGATTGCGGCAGGGCTCGCCGGTGTGATCTCCTAATTGGATGTGCAAGCCAAGGTGTTTTAAAGTTGTATGGTGAAAATATCCGGCCTGCCATTGCTGAAATAGTGTTGTCAGAGAAAGGTACATTTAGTATGCAAAATGCTAACCTTGACTCGATGAAGCGGTACATTTTGATGGAGCTGAATGATGCATGAATGGCAAAATAAATCAACCGAAAAACAATCTTCACAACGATACGGTGCATTCAAGTCCCCGCAAGCATGGCATGCATAGTTAGCCCTCCTGCACACTTCTAATCGAATCAATTCATCTAGATAGTGTGGTCGTTCTGGAATCCAAGCATGCATCAGATCATCATATCATGAAAAAAGATGATGCAGAAGTCAGTTTTATTTGAAAAGAAAGGAAGCGCCACTCACTTTGCCCGCCTGCTTTCGTTTTTCAGTCAGAACATGGATATCATAAGGTTCAGCGTCGAGAGATATATGAGTCTCATTCCAGGGATCAGTCTCACAGCAGTCAATGCTAACATCATAAGCAGTCTCAGAGACATCATCTGCAGGTAGGACAGCATCAAGATATCTTGTCTGCAGGTTGATTTGTCCAGTAGGTTGAATTGTGAATATTTGGTGGTGATGGACGTTCTGAGAAGACTGTCCAGTAGAACCTGGGACAGGATGGCGAACAAGTCGAGGCTTCTTGCTGGGACGGCCACCTCTAGCCATGCTTGTGAGTAGAATGCTAGTGTTGTCACACAGTGCACAGCGGTGACAGCGCGCTGTTGTTATCATGTAATAAACTTCAACTGTGCTGACTTCAAGTTGAATCTGTGTAGAGTTGGCCTAATGAGATATCAGGATTGAAAACTTGCTAGTATTAAGTGGGAAGGCTAAAGACATCTCAGTGATTTGCATGAAAAGGAATTGTTGTAAGCACTCGCAAATCGAAATAGTCGAGTGTTAAGTTTTGGTCGGACCGCAAGAGCATTAATCACCTCTTATGGGTGATACCAACAGTTGTACGCCCATTACAATTGATGAAGCCAATACATGTACTACCTATGCAAAACAAACCTCATATCCAACTGTACCATAAGTCCAGAAGGCAGTGGCCCCTCCAGTAGTTCCTACATGCATTTTACCATGTTAATATCAGAGACAACATCAATATATTTATTATGGTCGGACTCGCACAAACTCTAGCAGTGCGACTCGGAGTGATGAACACCTGAGCTTCTTTCAGCTCTGCTTCTTCTGAACTTTTCTTAACCTACACCACTACAACTTTGCTAGTCCTCTCCAACAAATATCAATGATGGCTCGTCCGACTATTCATAAAACAGTTCAAGAAAGAATGGAGGCTGCCCGAGAAAAGCACAGACACTATTATGCCAAGTATGTCATAATTTCATTGATTGTTCTCGACACTGTTCCTGACACCTACTTGTGAAGACATAGAGACACAATCTTACAATGGCGGAGGGTGCTTGGTGTAAAGAAACATGATAAGGAAGCAGAGGCATTAGCAAAAGAGATCTTGAAGGCTGTGGCGAAAGCATTGCATGGCTGTGATAATGATGATAAGTCTGAATCGGACACTGACAATTCCAGTGACAATGACGAAATCGACATACTGTAAGTTCTATTCTGTTTTTAAAAATAGAAATATCAATTGAAACAAGAAATTAATGTTTTAACGTCCAACAGATCCAATCTTCCAGCATGCTTACTCGCTATCAAAGTCGCCAAGGACAACATGCTCACATTGATTGGTGCCGACCCCTGCGAGTTTGCCAAGGACAAGTTGGCCGAGTACGTCAAGAGCATCCCAGATGATTGCAGTACTAAGGGTGATATCTCTATCATCATGAATTCAATCGGTGAGATTGAAAAATACTCAAGCATGTCATTGCTGCGCAAGACGAAATCCTGAATTTCTGTGGTCTCTCACCCGAGTGGCATGCCGCTGACACAGTCTCTCAATTCTTGGAGACTACAGCCGCATACTTGGAGGACATTTAGCTTCTTTAAATGTCCGGAGGAGTTGTGGAGCTGACAATGGCACAATGGTTGGGGGAGCTAATGTATCAGAAGGATATCAGGATTTGATCAGTACATAATTCATGCTACATACACCAAAATACAATTGTCTTGCTTGTGAGCTTCCTCCAGCGCAAAAATGTGCATTCGGGGGCCCGTGCGTGAGATATTTGAGAGCCGAATGTCAAACTATTATCATTCAAATTATGCTACATAAGTATACCCATCCCACAATCGTGTGAGGCAATGTCATATCCTGTATTCCGGACCTTCATCCGATGATGTTCCCACGCCTTCTGGACGCCTTCCGGATGCACATCCGGACCTCCATACCCTTATCCATGACTCCATACCCTTATCCATGCTTTCAGTCCTCCAGTCCACTATCGGTTTGGATCCGTACACCTTCGTACATCCATATATCTATACCTCCAGACCTCCGCAGCTAAGCCTGCTTCATCCACCCTGAGTCCTATCGGATCCGAGCTCATTCCATCTCGGACTCTACCTTCCCTAGACTATCGGTCTATATCCATGACCCTTATCCTAGTCCTGTCTTTACCTAGATCTCTGGATCCGCTCATCCGATATCCAGACGCTTCATCCAATCCTCTAGACCTCCGGATCCAACCTATACTCATATCCGAAGCCCAAACCTTAAATCAGTGTCTATCTCCTTATGGTAATCCCCTTGACTCCGGACTTCGGTTATCTGTGTTTCCATCTTGCTTATTGATCCTTGTACGCTGTTCATCTCCGAGTTCATTTACTTATGTTCCGTTCATACTTACCAATATGTTTCCACATGCTCATACATAGCATTTGTGTTCAGCTTACTGATCCTCTCGGATCCCGTCCAGTATATAAACCTCTGTACAACTCATGTAAAGTTTCCTTAGTTCGAATATCAACATAGACTTGCTCTCTCATCTTAGACTTTGCTCTGTCTCACATTAGACTTCACTCATTCTTGTCTCAGACTTTGGTCCATCTGAGTTCTGCCTTTCCATCAAGGCCTAGGGATGGATTCCCTAGGCCGGAAATCCGGTGTCTTCTTACTTGAGGGTCTTATATGTTGAACAGAATACAATGACTATCACAATTGTATTCTTTAAGACTAAGGTGCCAGCTCCTCAAGTTCATGGTCAACGGATTTTCTACTTCTCGGTTGATAATGTGGTGTTCGTGGGTGGCCAAAGGGTAATAAATTACTTCTTTGCTAGATCACTTCTTGATAGTAAAGGAGTATAATATATTTTGTCAGGTTAACTGAAACCTAGTAGGTAATATGAACCTCTCTGAACTGAATGTGACTTGAATACGTAAGATGATGGATAAAACGATAGATTATTGTATAGGCGATCCCTGTAAGATAGTATACAATCAATCTAGACTAAAAGAACACGATTGTTTTCAAAGGCAACTCGTAGGCCTTCACTTTCTTTGTGATCTCACAGTGTTGAGACAGAAAGTGGGAAAACTCCTGACTTCAAATTCCTACATTCCCACACAGTTTGGGAAAAGAATGGAAGGGGAAAAACTTATATATTATGTGAGAATGGAGTCCTTATATACATTTTAGAAACCATCCTTACTAAGCAATGAGTCATCACTGGATTGGTAAGATTATGCTTACAAACCAAGCCATTTGGTGTGCTGAATCAGCTGCTTACTAAAGTACATGAGTAAAATATTACAAAGCACTGTAAAATATTACAAAGCATGACAAATCATGACAAAACATGATGAGTCATGGAAAGTCCTTACAAATCAGAATATTACCAGTCACATGACATGCTTACAAACATATCTGAATGGCTCACTGATGTAATCAAGTGGCTGAATAAACAAGAACAAATGGAAAGAGACAGAAACTACAAATACAACTAAATAAATAGAAACAAAGCTTACATAAGTAAGAAGTATATCCTTTGTACACTCCTCTACTTATCTCCTTTTATACTGCTATTCGTATATGTCATGGTATGAACTCCATACCATGCATGACATCGGACCTTCGGATTTGTCCCCTATGTCTCTGTTCTCATGTCTAGGGATTGATTCCCTAGACTGAAGGTTTGCCTTTCTGGCACTTCCTGTCTTTCCGAGACTTCTGTCTAAACCCCGTCTATCCGACTCTACCATAGTGTAGTCTACCTCTGTCTGTTTCTATTCCGGACCTTGTCCATAGTAGCCTTTCCCCTCCTGTCCTAATCCTTTCTGCTCCTCCGGTCCTCCTAAACCTTTGGACCTTTGGATGTCGTAACCTTTGGATGTCGTACCCTTCGGACGCCGTAACCTTTGGACCTCCGGACGTCCTGTCCTTCGGACCACTCCTCCTACCCTATCCTGCTTTGGACTCTGTCCCTTGCAGCCTATCCTCTATGTGTTTCTATCTAGGGAACTTACCTTGGGAAGTCTTACCTTCGGATCTAATACAGTGGATGAAACTCCTCCGGAGTTTCCTATACTCCTCTGGAAGTTTCTCGCACTCATCCGGAAGTCCTCTAGCACTCTACTAGAGTAGCTAGCCTCCGGAAGTCCTTCGGACTTTGTCAGATTCCATCTGGACTTCATTCTGAAATTAAGGGCATGTACTCGGGTAAGGGGCACAGCGCATGAGCTGAGGCCAAGCCCTTCGGATCTGTTAACCCTTGAGCTACGGTCTTAACAGGCAACGTATGTGAGTACGTGAACTTTTTCCGAAATGACAGCACTCATTGCATAACAATTAATGTAGATGGCACCACCGAAATGGAGCACTCCTGAACAGGAGGAATGGCTGGGTCCTTGGTATGAGAAGTACTGTGCAAAGCAATCAGACAGAACCAAAAACTGGGCAAATTTCTTTACCGAGTTGTTGGGAGAGTGGCTTGATGTATTCCCCGAGCCAAGGCCAGCTACACTGCACCTATTGGGCCACTGACCAGGGATGAGCTTTGCTATCATGGATCAGGCGGAAACCGAGGTGAAAAAAGGTGTGTTGGTCACCGCATGTGTCCTTGTTGAAATGACCATGTTAATATAGGCTTGCAGAAATTAGAGAACCGTTTCAAAATAGCCTGGGAGCTACAAAGACAGGATGACAAGCGAAGGCCAAGGCTACGAACATCTTCAATGTGGTCCTGAAGAGTGTCAGTGAATGTGAAAAGCCAACACGTTCCCTTCAGGAAGTCGAGGTGTATTCCAAACTGTACTACCAGAGGCGTGTAAAATCCATGGTTGAGAACAACTAAAGGCAGAAACTGAGGTACTGCAAGCCGAGAACAAAGCACTACCAATGGAATGCGTGTAGCCATGGTCAAAAAGGAGACAGTGAACCTCTATGAAGCAGAGACAAATGAGGTTAAGGCGGAGGTATGGAAGTACATCGAGGATGCAAGGATGCACAGAGACGATTGAGAAGGAGCGAATGTGGAGTGAAGACGATTATGGGAGGTAATGATTTAAAGAGTTCGGATGTATCAATAAGTTGACATGACTTCATAGAAATATAGAAAAACTTGCCGCTATGGTCAATAAATTCTTGACCGGACTTGCGGATGCAAACAGGTTTTTATTCTCCCCTCCTCGCAGGTGGCCCTTCTCCAGAGCTTGGTGGATTGATTGATGTATATAGGTAAGTCATCCATGCTCATCTGCAGCATTCAGCGCTCACCTTGGATATGAAGTTTCCATGTAGGTAAGACAAAGTATGGGAGTGACTTTAGTAAGGTGTATCCAGAATTCAAGAGCACTATTATGTCTCCTTTTAGAGACTACCTGCACCGAGTATATTGTGAGTTCAAATGTGATTACTGATAGCATCCAACTTACCGAGCTATCAATAGCGAGGCCACAGCGACTTGAAGGCGAGGCTAGGGAGTGCAGGAGATAGTAGCAATTCTTTGCCGATTCAAGTTGGTGTGGAGTTAGGAAATAGGAATGATGACTCATCGCGTCAGGTGATATTCTCACCTTCGGATACGGACAATGTCCCAGACATCAATTTTTCAGAAAACTTGACTGATTTGAATTGGCCAGAAGTAGGCGACTCATTCTGGGAGGGACTCACTGCTCAAATCAATGCATATGAGGCATTAGGCGGGAATCCAAACCTGCCGTGCTTACCTCCCTACCTCACAGGCAGCATCTGCCTTGGAGTCGCCATCGCCTCCCATAACTCCACCTCCTGCCTAACTCCCAAACATACCTCAGCCTGCACCTATCATCGTATCAGTACAGAACTCACCCACACTTCCTCCAACTACAATATTGTCTCCTATGCAAATCCGGGCCCCATCCCTGGATGTACTTCAGCCCACACCCATCTTAGCTTCGCAGGACTCACTCATGCTTCCTCCAGCTCCTGTTCTTTTGTCTACTGCGCTGGTTAATCCTCATCTACCATAACCGATCAACAAAGTCAGCCTCCTGAACTCGCCGAGTGTTCCCTTCTGCGCAGAACCAGCCGATGTAGAGGCTCGTGCCCCTACAGCCACATATGGCCTATATCATGGCTCGGGACAACAGGGCATCACTGCCAGGCTCGCACCATCATCATATCTACCTATTCCCTATAGAGCGCCCCACTTTCCTGTGAAGAGCACCATAAGCGCGCTACTTTCCCGCACCAGCCGCAGCATTCCCGCGCGCGCCTTGCGTGCCTTGCGCGCTTTCTCGCGCTTAAGCACCCTGCGTCGCCCATCATCCAGGAGCATCCATCCACTGTCCATCCAGCCCACAGGTACGTAGTAGTTCGCTATTTTTACTATTCATGTACCTTTCATTATTACCTACACTGTATGGCACCATTTCTCATGGCCCAGTAGCTATTACATAGCGCTTTACCTCACTGTGGTTCACTTTGTGTTGAGCTGAGGAGGCATTACGGAGACTCTTCTGTTACCTTACTACCACCCATCTACTACCACTGAGCACCAGTATAGAGCCACACTTTAGAGCACCAATCATTATTCCACTTCTAATGGACCTTGTCTTGCATTGAGAGCCGCTTCCCCAGCGCTTCACGTGCTCTGGCGCTTTCCCGCGCTTAGGCGCCCCCCTTAGGCACTCATTCAGTGTGCTTTGGATCATTTCTCTGCTGCCATCTGCTTCCCCGGGTCGAACAATTTGCATCACACCTTGACCAACACTTAGAGAGTATAGCTCTATCTCCCACCCAGAGCTTTGAGCATTATCATTTCTTTCATTAGCTCTGCATTGCACCTTAGCAGAGTTGTTGTACCCACACTGAGTCTGTGTTCCATTGTCGTGTAATGTTATTGCTAACAGTATTGGTGAAAACTGTCTAATTACTGGCAAGCGCCATGGAGTGGCAGTTGAAGATGGTGTTTCAGGTCACAAGAAGAGGTGCATTTTTTTTCATCTTTTATAAATTCAGTAAATCTAATGACAAACAGGAAACAAAAAGTTTAAAGTTTCAAAGCTCCACATGTCACTACCCCGTACCTATTGTTGCATATAGTCACCTTGTCGTCGTTTATAATTGTTGTCCTGTGATAATAAATCATAAATTTTGATGTGTTCCTGTGTACTGATGCAAAAATATGAAAACCGTCACTTAGGAATGCGAGAATGTGGACATGGGCACATCACGTGACATAAGACTCTACAGTCAATGCGAAAACTGTCACTGAAAGTTAGAAAATACATGTTTCTATGTACTGAGGCAAAAATTTGAAAACCATCACTTGAAAATGTGAGAATGTTGACATCCCGTAACACAAGATGCAGTGCGCTCCAGAGTCCAATGCGAAAACCGTTAGAAAATGAACTCAGAACTGCAAGAATACAAACATCACATGAAGACAGGTTGACTTACACGATACAAGACTTAATTGCGCTCTCAATGGTTCTTTTCCAAATGAAAAATGAAATGAAGATCTACTCCAGATCTCTCCATAGCCGCCAGATCAAACAACCGTCATCAAGAAGGGAACCAAAGGAGACCTGGCCAGAGAGGGGGCTGAGAGTGTCTAGTTTTGGTATCTGACCCCTCCCAACAAGGCCTGGAAAGTTCTGAGAATCAAATTTTCGGATCCACCATGGATGTATCAAAGGATACATCCATCTGGATGATGGATAGCCTACTCAGATGATGTATCCTAGTTTTAGGTTTACAGTCCAGTTAGAGGTATCATTCTAGCAGTATAGCCTGGGGCGTGTTCACATGGGGTGGTGCTCAGACCCTTCAGTCACATTGGACGTAGAAGTGGTGCCCCGGATGTGCCAAAAGGCTGTAGAATATGTCCCAGCCAGCACTG